>NW_028220174.1:0-15372 GCF_045865225.1 Trachurus japonicus | reverse complement strand
GTGCCGCACGAGAAATATAAATTCAAACCAATTCCTTGCGGTGTAATTAGGGCTCATGATCACAATATATAATATACATGAGTTGCATTGTCACTGCGGTTGCATCATATTGTGTGTATGTGTTTGGTGTGTGAATGCAGACATCTGCGTAGTTGTGTGTGTGTTTTTGAGTGGCCACCTCCGTGTACCTGATGATTCAGACAACCCTCTGTCTGGCTTTGGTGCACATCAGTCAATAACACAACCCAATTATGTTTGCATAAGTCAATGACCGTCTCGCACAAAGCCCTCACTATTTGAATTAGCAGCAGCTAACACCAAAGTGTGAGCTCAAGTAAAAAAAATGAGAAAGAGTCGGATTCACAATAAGAGGCATGAAGGAAAAAGAAAAAGCTTCTCTCTAGCTATAAGCGCAGACAAAACTGAGAGAATGGTGAGGAGAGATGTTGTGAAGGAGTCGACAGGTTTCAGATATTGATTACATTAATGGTGCAAATGAGTTTGAGAGAGAGAGAGAGTCAGAAAATCAGAGGAAAATAGAAGAAAGTGGTAGAATGTGGCAGCGTCTGTGGAAAACTCTTCAAGGAGTCGGGGGCGGGGAGCGCTCTGAAATAGTCCAAATCTCTGGAAGAGCTTGGTTTCAGTGGTCCGGGCATGTGTTTTTGAGAGTCCTCCACTGTGTGAGAGTCACAGAGAGAGAGAGAGAGAGAGAGAAGTGATGATGATGAAGAAGAAGGAGGAGGGGGGGAAGAAGTGGAAACTTCATGAGCTTTTGGGAATGCTGACGTACACATTATTGAACTGCTTCACATATTTTTTAAAAGAAAGTATTTTTTAAAGAATTTAAGAGTGAGATATCCTGCCAAATAATGATCTCTTGTATACTTTCACATACACAAGAGCTCTTACAGTGTTACTCATGTCCAGGTTTGTCTACCTGGAAGGTAGCACTGGCTGACAGCCACTGGAAACACTTCAGGTATGAGGAAAAATACAGTTCGAGCAGTGAGAGAAACATCGAGCTTTGATTAATTTTTTTTTTCTCTTCACCTCCTCTCTTCTCCTAGTTCTCTTTCTCCTTCTCTATGAATGTGTCTGGTTTGTCTATCAGTGTGATCAATGTTCCCACCTCTCTTACGGGCCCGGCTTTGGGACCTGGGAAGGTTTGTCTTTCGGCGGGGCTGTCGAGTTTCCTGCTCGCTGTTTTCAATAGATCAAAACACATCCAAAAAGGGCCACTGCTTTTCATCTGCAGCTTGCCTGAACATCATATTGCATTTCAACACTGATGCCATTGTCCAAAGGTAACTGTCAAGCTGAATTCAATTAAAATGTTCATATATAAATGGGGATTTTGCTTGCTCAAATGATCTTTAATGGTTTATTTAGCACTGAGACTAACAAAAGCTGCGGTAAAGATACACTTCATCTGTGTTTTAAATAGTCTGAGCTTTTTTTTCCCAGTTCAAAATGTTTTTACAGCCTTTGTGCGATGATGTGTTTAGAAACCACTGGGGTGAATTGTATTAAAGGTACTTGCTGAAAGCCTGCTTGACAGTTAAAGCATCCGTGAACACCAATGGTCCAACACCTGTGCCAGCCCCTCACATCTGCTCTCCATGGCCTCTTGAGATTTCCAACAAAATCCATGTGAAGAGCCATTTAGCTGAACTGTAAACTGCCCTCTGCTCACTTCCCCTCCGCGTCCTGCCCCTCCTCATACCGCAGACTTTTACCTCTAAATGCAGCTAATCAAACAAATTTGTTTTACAGAGACCTTTTGGAATTAACTGTCTCATAAAAGTGTATTACCATCCACCTGTTTGTATCTGCCTTTTCAATTTGTGCCTGAGTGGAAACACCAGATGGCCTACTTGAAAAAGGAAAAGAAAAAGCAGCTTTTACATTTGGCGGGGTCGGAAAGATGGTGTATCAGTAAATAGAGGTAGAAAAGGCTTCCCAAACAGTCTGTTGAAGTTCTCAGAAAAAATAGGACAGAGCCATGAGATGCTGTCTGAGGGAAAGAACCGACCTTGAAACGCTATGAAATCCAGATCAGCTGCTGAACGAAGCCTTTCCTGTGTTCTACATGTCATTTAGTGTCTGTATTTCTGCACATATCGAGCATATTGGATAGATGGATGGATATGGAAGTGCAATGGAAACAGACTAAGTGAATAAATCATGATGCAAATGAATCTTAAATGTCACACATTTCATGACAGACGAAAACATCAGTCTTGTGTTAATGGCTGAGGGGACTCAATATTCACAAACATGTCACATCTCCATCACCATTGTCCACATTGTTTCAATTCGAGGTTTGACTGCTGCTCGTTCATCAGCTGCTTTAACTGGTTGTTGCCTCGTCTTCTTCTGCTGTGGTTTGATGGCACCTGTCCTGACTGAAGAATCAGAGCCACCAACTTGTTTATGTTCATGTGCCCAACTCCTAACATTCACAGAGCAGCGGTGGATGGAAACTCTTGTGTATTTGAAATTTCTTTTCTGGGCATTCAGTCAAACTTTGTGGTGTATTGGGATGGAAACTTCACAGAAAGGATAGGTTTAACCCTAATTTTTGCAATGACAATTTCTAAACATTTATTTGGACAGAACTGTGAATTTTCTATTCTATTTCTTTTCTATCTAATATTCAGTTCTAAAATGCAGAATTCTTAGCAATTGTCATAATAACAGAAAACTTGTAGGGGAAAATTAGTCTGATTAATGTCCCAATTTTAGGTAGAGAATATTATATCAGATAAATAAACCAATATGGGATCCACGTGCAGCAACTGTTCTTTTATTTCATGTGTCTCTTTGATTTCCCCTATAAAGTAATGGATGTGCACTGCATTTACAAAAGGAAAGAAATGAAGAGATTGTGGTGCAGATTTTACCGTGCAGGGCAAATGGTCCAACTGTCACTGATGTTCTCAGGGCATCGTCACTGTCATCACAATGGGTAGTCTACATCGTATGTTGAGAGGTAATTTAGTGACGGCTGATGCACGTTTCTGTTGGGGGCAGTTTTTCGGCAAGCAGTCTCTGCATTTGTTATTATCTCATAGCTTGGTGAATGTGCAGGTCACAATTATCCACGAGAGCGTTTTGGAGTTGTTGGATTGTGTATTTGGTGAATTTGATGAAGGAAACCAAGAAATTCCATTAGCCTCTGTAGCGTAGCTTTGAGCAGCTTGTTCTAAAAACAGCTTGCATGGACAACAAAAAGGTAACAAACCTTCTCCTAAGACTGTAGGGATTACTGTATGGCATTGGGCCAATTAGCCAAAATGTTGAACTATCCCTTTAAAAAAGGGCTAAACAAACAGTCAGAGCAGAGGCAGCGAGGATGAGCGAGTGACAAACTTGCCTCCATTCAGTCCATGCAGATCCATCTGGGAGTGATTCCCCTGCTCTGATTTAAAGAGATGCTGGCGGTGAATTTATTGTCCTTGTGAATGTTTTTTCCTGAGGGGAACAAATACTTTTCACCCTTCATTCTGAAATCCTCAACCAGTGCTTTTTAATACTGTTATTGTGTCATCATCAGATCTCTTTTGAGTCACATGTAAACTTTCCTCAAGTCCTGTCCAGACAAGGCAAAGTGTACAGTCAGTTTTACCGCACTGAGAATCAAACCCACAAATGAAGTCCAAGCTATGAAATTATATTAAAGCAAAATAAATAAATAAATAAAGAAACACGTCACAAGTGACTCCAGGCTTCTGCTCCCATTATGCATTGTTCCGATGATATGTCACCATGGCAGTCTAACAAGAAACACATCAAGCACATGTCCTGGTTGATACACATCTCATAATTGATGGTTGTGACACAGTCAAAACACTGCGGGCCATGTTTCTGAGGGGGTACTGTATTGTGGAGTCCCGGTGGCCCGCACGTATGGAGCTCATTTCCTGCAGCAGATCAGTGTAGGTTTGGCACATGAATAGACCTATTTATGGGAGCTGTCCTGTGTGGATGGAACCAGATGGTGAAAAGTTGAAGGTGGCGAAAAGAGAGATTTAACTTGAGTAGAGGCAGTTTTTGTAGTTTAATGCTCAGTCTGTGGGCACGTAGCTTGATAACGGTGGATAGTGTTGCATTCTGGATGTTGATTATGACCAGTGGAAATGATGAATTTAAAAGCCCTGTATTATTTGATTTTTTCTGACTTTGGCAATGCATGTGTAACCCGGGTTAATAAACCCCAGGTTGTTTATAGTTAATTATTTGTATATGTATTAATGTTAAAGCATTCTTTAATATTGCAGCTCATTAGTATTTATTTCCATGAGAAGGGACCAGTGAAAATAGCTTCTCCTGTGAACAAAACCGTATATGTGTTACTGTCTCTTTAAGTCAGGTGACAGTTTTTGTGCGCAGTTTTCAGTGAGCGAAAAGCTGACGCGAGTGAGCATCTCACCTCTGCACCGATCTTTGCGAGTCCCTCTCGACGATGCCTGGTGTGCTGTGTGAGTAGCTGGAAGAGAAGAGAAAAAGGAGAAAACGAACTTAAGATTTGAACTGATAAAAAACTAAGAGTTAGAAGTCAGAAACCTGAAGACCGAGAGACAGAGGAGTCCACCGGAGTGCCGTGAGTTCGAGTTGGACGACGTGAACGAATGTAAACAAATAGAAGTCCCGGTGAGTCACCATCGATGCTCCATTAGCATGCTATCAGAGTGCTAAATGCTGAACAATTAGCCATGAATAGTCTCTAAAACCAGTCGGGACAGATTTTGAATCGGCCTGAACGATTCGTTAATGTTGAAGTATGTGTTAATTGGTTGTGAATATTCTGCTGCTAGTTGTGGTTGTGTGTGTGAATTTTTTCATAGCCGCTTGGTGCAGGCTAATGCGGTGCTAAACCAGTAGGCCTCAGTAGCAGAAGTTCATGCAGCTAAGCTGACGAGAGTGTTGAGTTAAAAAGAATGTTTTTTCACCGTGTGAACTGTAAAATTTATGTGATTTCTGTATAAATAACATGATCGTTATGCTAAAAAGCAGAGGTTAATTATTTTCATGTGCTAAATGTGAATTCATGTGTGTTTATTGAGCTATGATGTGTATTACAAGTTCATGGGGAAATGTTATATTGAAAAATTCATTTAAAAAAGTAGTTGTAACGAAGTAAAATGGACACTGAAAAGCAGTAACTTTATTTAAATGCATTCAAATGGACTTATTATTTTTATTATGGACAAAATTAGTAATTTTCTGCATGGTTGTGTAGGCTGGTTTTTTTTTCGTAGAGTCCTTCACCTGGGTCCTCGGTTCGCCTGCTGCCATCCATCCATCTTCATCTCCATCCTGGTTTCCCCCCTACCTTGGTCATTCACACCTCCATCCCCATCTTCACCCCCCCCTGCAATACTCCCCACTGGACACTCGTTAATAAGAGGGCGGTAGGACTGAGTGCACTCATTTTATTTTTTGTTTATTTGAACTTTTGGGACACTTTACTTTTACAATTTACATTACCTGAGATCTCAGAGGTTTTTCTTTTTTTTATTAATTTCATTTTATTTTGGGTAAAAATCAAAGAGACATTTTGAATAACTGTGAACATAAATTGTAATGGTTACATGTGGATTCTGTACATTAATTTTGTGTCACTTACCTGTTGAGATCATCGCTGCAAAAGAGATTCAGTGAGTCCAATATAACTCCTTTAAACCTTCAGTCTGTGTGTATGTGTAGTTCTTGGGGTAGGTGTTACAGGTTTGAATCCAGTAATCAGCCTGCTATCGATCAGCAGTCTCCTCATTGGACCTAGAGTAAGTTAACCCTCATTGTCATGTGATATTTTGCTGCCTCAACATTAAAGGTACAGTACTAGGGGTTACAAAGTGGCGAGCTAGCCAGGAGACTGCTGTAAATAAAGTTAGATCCTACCCCAAATAGGCTAGTCTGAAATAAGTAGTCTCACACAGACTTTAGAGTTGAGTTGATTCGTCGTGCAAATTATCATTGACCATAAAAACTCAGTAAACTTAAGTGCATGATAAAATGGATCTTTGCAACCAGTTTGACGTACATGGACCTAGTTGCCTTTATGTTACGGGCATAGATGAACAGTATACTGACGAAGAGATAACCGACTTCTTTAAGGTTGTTGGGGACATTAAGAAAATGGTCAGGGTTCCCGACGTGCCAGATCAGCCAAAAGCCAGAACCCTTGTAGAGTATTCCTCAGAGCAGGCAATTTCAAGGCTTGATCCTGCAAACCTTGGCCATGTACCTAGCCCCCGTGATCCCAACATTACCTGGCATGTGAGAACCATTCGTGAGGTGTGTCAAGAGGAGCTTGGGAGAGAGTTAGCCCAAAGATGCTTAGCTGACCTGAGCACTCTTGCTGGGAGTAGTAAAGCTGGTTTTTGGAATGTACTTCAGCAGGAGTTACAACGCGTCCCATCAAACCCTGTTCCCCCACTGAGCCCCGATACTCACCTCCAGTTGTCAGATGAACCTGTTCCTACAGCAAGTAGTGGGAGCAGAGCAACTGATGAAGGTCCAGCTGACAGTCCTGAGCCAAGCCCAGCTGATCCAGCTTCTGATACTCCCCACCTCAGCTCCCCCATAAGTCCTCCACTTCTGAATGCGAGCACGATTAATCCACCTCAAGTCCAGAAGGTTATCGTTGAACATTTCATTCGCAGTGATGCAACACCATCTAGCTTCGGCCAAAGCAGAGTCCGGACCTTCTCAGGACGACTTCCAAAGCCAAACGGCGAAGTTGATTATGATGCCTGGCGCACCCAGGTGGACCTTCTCCTCAATGATGTTTCATTATCCGACTCCCAAAAGGTAAGAAGGATCTTGGAGAGTCTGCTCAGCCCAGCTGCTGACATTGTCAAGCCTCTTGGAACAAATGCACCACCTGCAGCTTACCTCACTCAGCTTGAATCCGCATTCGGAGTAGTAGAGGATGGAGAAGAGCTATTTGCGACGTTCTTGGGTTCAAACCAGAATTCTGGGGAGAAACCGTCTGTCTATCTAAACCGCCTCCAAACCCTTCTTACTAAAGCCATCTCCAGAGGGGGAGTTTCGCCTGCAGAATCAGATAAGTACTTACTCAGGCAATTTTGTCGAGGATGCTGGGACCAGAGTTTGATCATTGGCCTCCAGCTTGAGCACAGGAAAACTAGTCCCCCATCTTTCCCAGAATTACTGCTTCTATTGAGAACAGAAGAGGACCGGCGGGCTGCCAAGATGGACAGGATGAAAAAACATCTAGGAAGCACAAAGGCTGCAGCACATGTTCATTCAGTCTTGAGCATGTCAGCATTTGATGGGGAACCTAGTGTCACAGTTCCCAAAAAGCCTGATGCAAGCTCCAAACTTGAAAGGGAAGTCGCAGAACTTCGGAAAGAAGTTGCACAGCTGTTACACAAAGAGAGAAACAAATTCGAACGTGAAGGGCCCCAAACAATTCAACAAGGAGGGAAACGCCCTTGCAAAGTGAAAGTTTAGTAGTCCGTGTCACAAATCCTCCGACGCCCCAAACTCCCACTCAACCAAGACCATGGTTCTGCTTTAAGTGCGGAGAAGATGGCCACATTGCCGCAAATTGCACCAATGAACCCAACCCTGGCCTTGTACGGAAAAAGAATGAAGAACTCAGAGAAAAGCGTAACAGATTCTGGGCACGACAGGGATCCCCTGAAGCATCTTTAAACTTGTAGAGGCTCCTGCAACGGGACGACCAGGAGCTGAGGACGTCAATCAGACAAGTCCCACAGCAATGACCCACAATGTGGAAGAAGAAACGGGAGTTAACACCTTACCTCCTGGGTTGGTGGGCCCTCGCTGTGTCTCTACAGTCTCCGTAGGGGACACAAGATGTCAATCTATCCTCGATACAGGATCTCAAGTTACCACCATTTCAGAGACTTTCCGTTCCAACTACCTGGCATCCTTCCCCATTCAGCCCATCCATCATTTGCTCGAGGTTGAAGGGGCTGGAGGCCAGTCTGTACCTTACCTCGGCTATGTTGAGGTCCCTCTAACCTTCCCTGACAGTGTGACTGGTGCGGAGGAGCGGCTAACCGCACTAGCGCTTGTTGTGCCCGAGTGCCAGTTTAATAGCCGAATTCCAGTGTTGGTAGGTACAAACGTTCTGCTGCAACTCCACCGGCGCGGGATGGACCATGACAGGCTGACATTCCGGAGGAGGTCAGATAAGTTTGCATTGCTTCTCCAATACGTTGCCAAAGTACATGAAAATGAAAACAAACCTTGTCTTGTGAAGTTGCATGGGAGGAACCCCGTCACTGTTCCAGCAGGGCACAAGCTGTGCGTGGTTGGAGATGTCAGGGTGGGGAAGGAAAATCCCAACACCTCTTTTGTCCTTGAACCCCCCGAATCTCCTTCCTTACCTGGTGGGCTGTTCCTTGAATGTGCACTTATGAATATTACCTGTAAGGCCTCCACCAAGATCCCTGTCACTCTCAGAAATACAGCAGATCACAGTGTTACTCTGCCTCCAAGGTGTGTCATTGGCGAAGTTCTTGCTGTTCAGAGTGCAACGCCCCTGAGTGCCATGCAATCCGTGACCACTGATCCTCAGGTGCCAAGTGAGAAGCTCTCATTCAACCTTGATGACTCACCTATGCCTGAGGACTGGAAGCAGCGAATTTCAGACCAGCTGAATTCCATCCCCGAGGTCTTTGCTGTCGACGAGCTCTCCTTGGGCCACACCACTGCTGTGAAACACCATATCCGCTTGCAGGACCAGACGCCCTTTAAGGAGCGCCCAAGGCCAATACACCCAAGCGATAGGGAGGCTGTGAAACAGCACCTCAGGGAGCTCCTCGATGCTGGAATAATAAGAGAGTCTGAGAGCCCCTTCGCCTCACCAGTGGTGTTGGTTAGGAAGAAGAATGGGAAGATTAGGCTGTGTATCGATTATAGGAAGCTGAACACCCGCACTATAAAAGATGCATATGCCCTCCCCAATATTGAGGAGACATTCTCAGCCCTGAGTGGAGCAAGGTGGTTCTCCGTGATGGATCTCAGGTCTGGCTATTATCAGGTGGAGATGGCAGAGGAGGATAAGCCAAAGACAGCGTTCACATGTCCCTTGGGCTTCTACGAATTTAACCGTATGCCACAAGGCGTGACCAACGCTCCTAGCACTTTCCAGCGCCTCATGGAAAGGTGTGTCGGAGACCTGCATCTGAGTGAGGTTCTCGTGTTTTTAGATGACCTCATAGTCTTTTCAGAGACACTCGAAGAGCATGAGACGAGGCTCATGAAGGTATTACACCGTCTCAAGGACTATGGCTTAAGACTGTCACCTGAGAAATGCCATTTTTTTAGGTCATCTGTGAAATACCTTGGTCATGTGGTGGATGCCCAAGGGGTCCACACCGATCCAGATAAAGTCTCCGCTCTTAAAGACTGGCCTTGTCCTCGGAATAGAGAGGAGCTGAAGCGTTTTTTTGGGCTTCGCCGGATATTATAGGCGTTTCGTGGAAGGCTATTCTAAAATCGCCAAGCCCCTCAACGCTCTCACTGTTGGATACTATCCAGCCAAGAAGAGAGGTAAGGCCTACAAAAGAGATCGTCCAAAGAACTGTGTCCATCCGAAAGCTCCTTTTGATGAAGAGTGGACGTCTGAGTGCGAGACCGCTTTCAGAACACTCATTGACAAGTTGACGTCAGCTCCTGTCCTCGCTTTTGCGGATCCCAGGCTCCCGTACGTGTTACACACAGACGCTTGCTGTGAAGGTCTGGGCGCTGCTCTTTATCAGGAGCAAGGCGGGAAGCTCCGCGTGATAGCCTACGCCAGTAGAGGCTTATCAAAGAGTGAGAAAAATTACCCAACTCACAAGCTGGAGTATCTAGCTTTAAAGTGGGCGATCTGCGAAAAATTCAATGACTACCTCTACGGTACCGATTTTACTGTTCTGACAGACAATAATCCGCTCACCTATGTCCTTACCTCCGCCAAGCTTGATGCAGCAGGACACCGCTGGTTGGCTGCCCTGTCAACTTTCAGATTCAACATCAAGTATCGTGCAGGACATACCAACGGGGATGCGGACGGTCTGTCTCGACGGCCGCAGGCTCCACCTCAGGAAGACGAGGACTTCATACAGGAGAAAGAGAGGATTGAGGCGATGGCAAAGCGCATTCTAGAGGGGGAGGAAAAGGAGATTCCCACAGATGCCATCTCTGCACTCTGTCATCGTCATACTGTCACCTCACCTCAACTTCCTGTTTTCGCAGAGTCCCTCGCCACAGACGCTTCATCAGTGCCTGATTCGTTTGTTAACCAAGGCCAAACCACTCTGCCTGGCATGACAAAGGAATGTTGGCATAAGGCACAAAGGGAGGACCCTTCAATAAGGAAAATCATCGCCTTTTTGGATGGCGCACGGAAGCCCAGTTTCAAAACTGTAAGCACGGAAGAGCCTGAGGTCAAATTGCTCCTCAGAGAGTGGAACAAGCTTGAACTCAGAGATGGCATCCTCCACAGAAGGTGCTTTGATCGAGGAGACATCATCTATCAGCTTGTACTGCCTGCACAGTATAGAGACAGGGCTCTTCATGGGTTACATGATGAAGTCGGTCACCTGGGACCTGAGCGTGTGTTGAGTCTGGCTAGAGCTCGATTTTATTGGCCAAGAATGAAAGAATCCATCGATAAGAAATGTCACACCTGTGGAAGATGTACCAGGAGGAAAGCTCAGCCACAGAGAGCAGCACCTATGGTAAACATCAAAACAACTTACCCGTTACAGTTGGTCTGCATGGACTATCTGTCCCTCGAACCTGATAGCCGTGACACCCGGAACATCTTGGTCATCACTGACCATTTCACGAAGTTCGCAGTGGCAGTGCCAACAAAGGATCAAAAGGCCAGGACTGTCGCTAGGGCCCTTTGGGAGAACTTCCTTGTCCATTACGGGTTCCCTAGCCGCCTCCACAGTGATCAGGGGAGGGACTTTGAATCCCACACGATCAGAGAGTTGTGTTCGTTGATTGGAGCGGATAAGATCCGCACAACACCCTATCATCCCCAAGGGAATCCTGTTGAGCGCTTTAATAGGACCCTGTTAAGCATGCTCGGAACCTTGGAGGAGAAGGACAAACAACACTGGAGAGATTTCGTTAAACCCCTTGTACATGCGTACAATTGTACGCGGAATGACACGACGGGGTATTCCCCATATGAGTTGATGTTTGGCCGGCAGCCGACCCTCCCAGTTGATCTTATCCTGGGCACCAAACCTCTCACTGAGACTCATAAGACACATTCAGAGTATGTGCAGAACCTGCGTCAACGCCTCCATGAAAGCTACGCCCTGGCAGCTGAAAGTTCCAGGAAAGCAGGAGAGAGGAACAAGCTGCGGTTTGATGCCAAAGTCAGAGCTGCTGAACTGGTTGAAGGTGACCGTGTCCTGGTGAAGAACGTCAGCGTGCGTGGGAAACACAAGTTGGCTGACAGGTGGGAGCGACCTGTTCACGTTGTCGTCAAACAAGTTGATGGTGGACCTGTGTACGTTGTCAAGCCTGAGAGGGGCAGTGGGCCGCACCGTACTCTTCATAGAGACCTGCTTTTGCCCTGTGGGTTTCTGCCTGTCGAGGAACCTCCAGAGCAGGGACCACAGCTAAACAAAGCAAGGAAAATGGATTTGAGAAGCAGTAAGGTGAGGAATCAGCAGGCGGAATGTGATGCAGAGGGAGATTTGACAGATGAAGAGGAGGTTGATGATGTTTTTGAGGGACCACCACAAATCACTTCGTGGGGACCTTTTGTTCAGGAAATAGAGTGTATACCTACGAGACAACCCCTGACCTCACTCAATCCAAACCCTCCTGACATTCACTCACAGCATTCCCTCAATCCAACCGCTCCTGACTTTCACTCACAGCACTCACTCACATCCAAACAGTCAAGTCCTGACCAGTCAAGCAAACCTGTAGACCCACCTTTTGCTCGATCAACGGATCATGTCGTTGTAGACATTCCAGAGTGGGATACACTTGAAGAGGAAGGGAGTGGAAACAACTCAATAGTTCATGAGGAAAGTGAGATGGTCCCTTCTGGACAGCAGCATGACCCCGCCCCTCAAGGGCCTGAAGAGGATATAAATGTTGTCCAAGAATACCACTCACCAGAACCCAGACGTTCAAACCGAGAAAGGCGAGTTCCACATAAGTTCACCTACGATGAGCTGGGGAAACCTTTGATACTTGCCTTGACCTCGTTTTTTGAAAGCCTGGAAGATATTATTATTACCCCAGTGTCTAGCAGCCCCTGTCACGTCCCTTGTAGGGTTTAATGTGCATGCAGGGACTCATGCAGTAAGAGGGGGAGGATGTAACCCGGGTTAATAAACCCCAGGTTGTTTATAGTTAATTATTTGTATATGTATTAATGTTAAAGCATTCTTTAATATTGCAGCTCATTAGTATTTATTTCCATGAGAAGGGACCAGTGAAAATAGCTTCTCCTGTGAACAAAACCGTATATGTGTTACTGTCTCTTTAAGTCAGGTGACAGTTTTTGTGCGCAGTTTTCAGTGAGCGAAAAGCTGACGCGAGTGAGCATCTCACCTCTGCACCGATCTTTGCGAGTCCCTCTCGACGATGCCTGGTGTGCTGTGTGAGTAGCTGGAAGAGAAGAGAAAAAGGAGAAAACGAACTTAAGATTTGAACTGATAAAAAACTAAGAGTTAGAAGTCAGAAACCTGAAGACCGAGAGACAGAGGAGTCCACCGGAGTGCCGTGAGTTCGAGTTGGACGACGTGAACGAATGTAAACAAATAGAAGTCCCGGTGAGTCACCATCGATGCTCCATTAGCATGCTATCAGAGTGCTAAATGCTGAACAATTAGCCATGAATAGTCTCTAAAACCAGTCGGGACAGATTTTGAATCGGCCTGAACGATTCGTTAATGTTGAAGTATGTGTTAATTGGTTGTGAATATTCTGCTGCTAGTTGTGGTTGTGTGTGTGAATTTTTTCATAGCCGCTTGGTGCAGGCTAATGCGGTGCTAAACCAGTAGGCCTCAGTAGCAGAAGTTCATGCAGCTAAGCTGACGAGAGTGTTGAGTTAAAAAGAATGTTTTTTCACCGTGTGAACTGTAAAATTTATGTGATTTCTGTATAAATAACATGATCGTTATGCTAAAAAGCAGAGGTTAATTATTTTCATGTGCTAAATGTGAATTCATGTGTGTTTATTGAGCTATGATGTGTATTACAAGTTCATGGGGAAATGTTATATGAAAAATTCATTTAAAAAAGTAGTTGTAACGAAGTAAAATGGACACTGAAAAGCAGTAACTTTATTTAAATGCATTCAAATGGACTTATTATTTTTATTATGGACAAAATTAGTAATTTTCTGCATGGTTGTGTAGGCTGGTTTTTTTTTCGTAGAGTCCTTCACCTGGGTCCTCGGTTCGCCTGCTGCCATCCATCCATCTTCATCTCCATCCTGGTTTCCCCCCTACCTTGGTCATTCACACCTCCATCCCCATCTTCACCCCCCCCTGCAATACTCCCCACTGGACACTCGTTAATAAGAGGGCGGTAGGACTGAGTGCACTCATTTTATTTTTTGTTTATTTGAACTTTTGGGACACTTTACTTTTACAATTTACATTACCTGAGATCTCAGAGGTTTTTCTTTTTTTTATTAATTTCATTTTATTTTGGGTAAAAATCAAAGAGACATTTTGAATAACTGTGAACATAAATTGTAATGGTTACATGTGGATTCTGTACATTAATTTTGTGTCACTTACCTGTTGAGATCATCGCTGCAAAAGAGATTCAGTGAGTCCAATATAACTCCTTTAAACCTTCAGTCTGTGTGTATGTGTAGTTCTTGGGGTAGGTGTTACAGGTTTGAATCCAGTAATCAGCCTGCTATCGATCAGCAGTCTCCTCATTGGACCTAGAGTAAGTTAACCCTCATTGTCATGTGATATTTTGCTGCCTCAACATTAAAGGTACAGTACTAGGGGTTACACTTAATACAAAGCTGAGAGGTTACATTTTACAATTAAATATGAAAATTTAACGCTGCAGCTGAGGGAGGCCAACGCTACTGTACAGTTTCATACATCACAAACCTCTGCTTTAGGATTTGAAAATGTAAAGAGACCTCCAGTGGCAGGGTAAAAAAAGTCAGGCTTGCAGCAACGTGCCCCACATATCACACAGCCAAACTGCCTATTGATCAGATCAGATGATTATTTTGTAAGGTAATTAACTAACATTTTGTGAATTTCATAAATGTAGCAGTCGCAGATAGGAGTTTGGCATCTTCAGATATCTTAAACGGTCCAACACCCAAAGACTCAAATTTTGCTGACTCATATTTCTGAGGCAGAAACTGCAGGAAACATTTGATTTTTGCTGCCAAATGGAAAAGAAAACTGGATGATGGTCCCATGTTTCGGTGCCGTTGTCTGGAGTTGAGAGTCCAGGTAGAGACAGCGAGGATAGCAGCTGCAGTCTTGTGCTGAACTCAGCAGCATCGCAGTGCTCCCTTTCTTCCAGCCACATTCTTGCCCTCAGGAACCCCGGGAGAAGTATCACCCCTCCCCTATTTCGCACTGCAGCAGCTGCACGATCAGACCTGAGTAAACTGGATTCCCCCTGACTGATGGTGGACCTGCGCACATCTTGACAGGATGCAGTGATCCACTTTGCCCAGGTTCACTCAGAAGAAGCTCAGGACAGTAGAGTATGACAGCTGGAGAAAAACGCGTCCGTCCGTGTCACTTCTTTCCGTATCCTTCCTCTTCGTCATTTTGTAACCCCAGACTCCAGATTAATCTCAGTGCTGTTTATTCCTCTGAAGCTATCAATTTAGTGCTTCAAAGTGTGGCCACCACCTCTCAAACCAGAAAATTACCCGTCATATGACAGGAAGTCACAGCGACCCAAGATTTAAGTCACCACACCTACATTTGGTAATGATTATAAGGCCGTCAGTCAGATTAATTGGTGTCAAGTTGCAGGGAACAGACAGTATACAAGCATGCACACACAGATTCAGACACACCTCCACCCTCTGCCTTCATCTCTCTCTCTCTCTCTCTCTCTCTCTCTCTCCTTCACGTACCAGCCAGCTCATACACACATGCACACACAGACTGTACAACTGCACACATATAAATGGCTACTTTCTTTTCACTGTTGTCCAAGCAAGTGACCCAAACTTTATTTGAATACAGACAGACCTATAAAAATAAAGCTCCACATCCACCCGTACAGCAGCCTTTGAATGCTGCAAGTATTCTTGTATATTTTGATAATAGGGTCGTGCAGCGCAGCCTACAGTGGGTCGAGTAATCCACCAATCACACAGGCTCCTTTTTAGTGGGGTAATAGTGG
>NW_028220173.1:0-20964 GCF_045865225.1 Trachurus japonicus | reverse complement strand
AGTGAAATTCCGGCGTAAGTGTAAACCATGGTCAAACACACCGTAACACCGAGTTAGACCCCCCCTCGAGAGATCAATTTGCCCGACCGCTACATTCACGAGATCCACCAACTTCAGCAAATACCGCATTATCGCCACACACGGCGCTGTCCGGATCCACTGTCTGACCGCAACCAAAACGCCACCATTTGCCCAAAATAATGCTCAGAACTGCACCAAATGTCATCAATAGTACACACAGGGTCCCAGCACGTAGTACGAGTTGTCAAACATCTGCTAGCTTTGCCTGTTTTCTTTAGCAAGGAGATGCAACTCAACTCACCTACTTCTCCTCCGGGAGCCGCTCGTTGGTGAGGAAGCCCTGACGAGTCGATCACCGAGTGCACCGGAGTTCCGCAGCTCAATCAACAATTACCTCATGGAAATACAATCAGAGTTTTTTTATTTTTTATCTTGCATATCACTTTATAACTATTATTATCGAGTGCTGGCCACGATATAGGCGCAAATGAGCATTTTTAAGAGCTGCGGAACTCCGGTGCACTCGGTGATCGACTCGTCAGGGCTTCCTCACCAACGAGCGGCTCCCGGAGGAGAAGTAGGTGAGTTGAGTTGCATCTCCTTGCTAAAGAAAACAGGCAAAGCTAGCAGATGTTTGACAACTCGTACTACGTGCTGGGACCCTGTGTGTACTATTGATGACATTTGGTGCAGTTCTGAGCATTATTTTGGGCAAATGGTGGCGTTTTGGTTGCGGTCAGACAGTGGATCCGGACAGCGCCGTGTGTGGCGATATTGCGGTATTTGCTGAAGTTGGTGGATCTCGTGAATGTAGCGGTCGGGCAAATTGATCTCTCGAGGGGGGGTCTAACTCGGTGTTACGGTGTGTTTGACCATGGTTTACACTTACGCCGGAATTTCACTTTAACAGACCTTTTAAATGGCTCGGCTTGCACCTGTTGTAGCTCTTGTCTTTCTGCTTTTAATCTGTCTTTTTTTTTTTTTTTTGGTGCGAACAAATAAACAAAACAAACAAAAAATGTGTAACCCTAAAGATTTACTTTAAGTGACTAAACCAGAGCAAATACTTTTAGTTCCTAACCTTAACCAAGTGCTTTTAGTGCCTAAACCTGATGAAGTACGGTACCTAGACTTTTGGAGAACTTGTTGTACATTTTCTGTGCTGCCATTGTGTAAAGGTTGTACGCACCTTGTGTAGTTTATTCATGTTGCTCAGAGTTCATATGACGGGTCACTTCATGTTTCCTGTCACTCTTCTCTGTGTTTGCAGCCACACCATGTCGCTCAACTCCTCCATCGCCTTGAAGTCTTCCAGCAAAGACGAGCCGACGAAGGTGGACGTGGAGGCCATCATGGACAACGTGTCCATCGTCCTCTACACGCTGACGGTTGTGCTCGGCATCACAGGGAACTCTGTGGTGATCTGGGTGGCAGGATTCAAGCTCAAGGTGGATATTACATGTGGAGTGTGTAAGGCTACATGCGCTATAGACTAAAGCTGATGCGTGTAATATGTTTTATGGCCTTGGGTATAATTTTATACATAATTTATGGATAATATACAAATATGAAATTCAGAGACAGGTGTCATAGATATTGTCACAACATGTCAGCGCCACAACATGTGAGCGCCACTGTTTCCTGTTGGTTGCTTTACCCTCGCTCGTTCTCGCGCCACTTGGTTGTGGTTTTCACATGTGTAATATTAGCAGCCGACATAGCGCCTGTGCTAGTGCATTTAAAAAGGAAGTGATTCAGGATGTGCTGGGCCTCTTGCTGTTGTTTAGTTCAGTTCAGCTTTATCTGTGCCCCCATTGGGCAATAAGTGTTGCAGCAAGTACAAAAGACATACGATTAAAAGTCAGTAGCAGCGACTCAAGTAGCCCGTACAAGGTAGGGAAAGTGCAATCATTTCCAACATCATCAGCATCACATGAAAACAAAATGAAACAAAAACAGCCTGCATGTGAGAAACCACAGAATATAAATCCATCAGGTGTGACTCCTCCTATCCTCTCCTGAATTCAAAAGGGATACCGCTGTAGGAAGAAAGGAGTGCTTGTACCTGTTACATTTTATACGAGGAAGTCTGAGCCGGGAGCCAGAAGGTAAAAACTGGACCTCAGAGTGTAAAGGATGGGAGCTGTCGGAAAGGATGGCATAGAGAGCCTAAGTGGAAGTAACGGTCACCATGGGACCTCAATTTGGAAAAAATCTCCATGTAAGTGAACGAGAGTCAAAATTTCGTTTCGTGATCCGATTGACTTGTGCCTACCTGTTTAAAACACCGCATTTCATGCCAAGAAATCAGCAGTTTGTTGTAAAACTATTGTAAAATAAAATTAAGAAAAATCCGTAACCAGAAAGACGACAGGTTGCGTAGGTGATGTCACACACCACATGCCGCCCTTTCCCGTGTCAGTTGGTGATGTATTTTTTGTGGGACACCAGATCTGTAGTCCACAGAGCGTCTTCACGCAATATACATCCTTCTGTTGCCGTTTTACGACAAACTGCTGATATTTTGGCATGAAACGTGATGTTTTAAACAGGTTAAGGTCATATATTTTTCTCATGACACAATTCAATCGGATCACGAAATAAAATTTTGACTCCCATTCACTTACAGTACATAGAGACTTTTTCCGAATTGAGGTCCCATGGCGAGCTTCACTTCCGCTTCCGCTTAGGCTCTCTATTAGCCTTCCTGATGATCTGCCTATTGAACAGATCTGAAAGTGTGCACTGTTGAACTCCCAAAATCTTACTATTTGTTTTTATTACTCTGTTTAGTGCATTTTTTTGACCTGATATTAAGGTTGCCAAACCAGCAGAGGAGGGAAAAGGTAGCACAGATTTGATTTATGAGCTATAAAGTAAAATCATCAGGGACTTACCAATCTGGAACTTGGAGAGTTTTCTCAGACAGGACAGTCGTTTCTGGCCTTTTTTTTTGGAGTTCTCTGAATGGCATGCCTGTCACTTTAGTATACAGTATAAAACTTTCAATATGTTTCCAATAGTATCAATAAAATTAGCTTTCCTTTGATGTTTCTCTCCTCAGCCGAAGGTCACCAACGTGTGGCTGGTGAACCTTGCGATAGCCGACCTGATCTTCTGCTTCACTCGGGTCTTCTCCCTCACCAAGAAGCTCTTCTTCGACTACTGGCCCTTCGGCGTCTTCCTCTGCAAGTTCAACGGCTTCTTCAAATACGGCAACATGTTCTGCTCCGTCTTCCTTCTCGCCGTCATCAGTCTGGACCGAGCGCTCTGCGTCTGGCAACCCGTTTTCACCAAACGGCGGCGCACCCTGCTGGCCGCCCGGGTGGTGGCCGTCTGCATCTGGACCACGGCGACGATCCTCAGCGTGCCGTACTTCGTCTACCGCCAAGTCTACCTGGGGAAGAACAACCTGAGTAAGTGCTCTCTGGAGGTGAAGGAGGCGACGGCGGGGGACAACACCACCAAACTGGCGCTCTACTCCATCCGCTTCACGTGCGGCTTCATGCTGCCCTTCATGGTCATCCTCATCTGCTACATCCTGGCCGGCATCGGCATCCGACGCACCCGTCTGTCCGGGAAATCCCGCCCGCTACGTATTTTAGCATCATTAGTCGTCGCCTTCTTCGTGTGCTGGGCGCCGTACCACTGCCTCCTGCTGGTCAAGATGGTGGACAGCAAGAACAAGGTGGTGAAGATCTGGCACCCCGTGGCGAAGGGCGTCGCCTACTTCAACAGCTGCGTGAACCCGCTGCTGTACTTCTGCATGGGGCTGGACGTGAGGGGACGCTTCAGGCAGAGTCTGGCCGGCGTCTACAAACGGGCTCTGGCCGACGACGTGGACGGACAGACGTCTCAGTCCAACGAACGCTCTCTGGACAACAGCAGCGGATCACGGCGCACTTCGGTGGCGGCGGGGAGGAGCCAGACGTCGGTGGATGTAGCCAAAGTCTGAACTTCGAGGATCAAACACGTTCTTTTCTCTTTTTTTTCAAATCCAGCTCAGTTAAGTGGAAGTTAAAGCAGAAGTAAGCGTATTATTTGTGTTAATATAAGTCTTAAATGGTTATATCTTCCGACAGCAATCACTTATATAGAGTGTTTGGTCTGAAACATGGGTCTGTCAGTCACTCTGCTCTGCTGTAAGCCGAGGAGAAAACTTTCCTTGTATCCTACAACCTTTATCCAATGAGGAGAGAGAACGGCATAAAGGGGCAGTCCTCTCTGTGTGTGCAGCCAAGGGATGCGCGTGAATGTGGTGACGTAGGGACGAGGGCGGGGACTGCTAACTCCATCGGCTGACAGGAAGTTAGCCAAAACGACCGGATCGCTTACTTCTGCTTTAAAGCCACTCAGAGGATTGAACTTGTTTCAAGGTGAAACTGTAACAGTGAATTTATGTTTAAGTGCCCAAGATATGGCAAGAAAATAGATGTGTGTTCTCAACTCCCAGAATGCATCACGCCTGGGTTATTATCTTATCATCTATAGCATATTGTAGCTGATCAACCAGTCTTTAGTTTCCTATTAAAAAAAAGAAAGAAAAGTGCATGAGGGATTTAAAGTGATAGTTGGGTAATTTGAAGTATCAGAATAAGAATCAGCTTTATTGTCCTGTACCAGGTACAATATATGTGGCTTCTCTCCTGGATAGCAATTGAAAGTATGTACAGTATATATAAACTTGGACATAAAAATATAAACAAAACAGAATTAGTATAGGCAACAAAATGCATGCATTTTCCCTTAAAATCATCAATAAGATCGTTCTCTATGTGCAGATAATTCAAGGACTTTTGTTTGAGGAAGTAAAAACAACCAATCCACAAACCCACAAACTTCTGTACATACAGTAATGAACAAATAGATAGGTGATGTGGTTCTTAAAAAATCAGTTCTTCAGTAAAGTCTCATTGCAACAATCCTTTATTATAAATGTCTACATTAATATAATGAAAAGATTGAAGTTGCGTTATATGCTCGTCAATGAGTTCAGGTTTTTCCGAGTTGTGTTTCAATGCATGTGATTAAAGTGTCGGATGAAAAGTGGAAGTGTGTCGTGGAGTCTGAGGAGACAGGAACGAAGGAAGGTCGACTGAAGGAAGTGAGACCATGACCAGGAAACACAGTGATGAGATTTAGACGTGACTGGTACAGAGATGATCATTTACACTGAAACTGAACTGTGTCCAGCTGTAAATAAGAGCGGCTCAGACAGGTTCATCAACTCTGAGTGTGACTGTGAAGATGTGGGCAGAGCCTTTATGGCTTAACAAGCATAAGGACGAAGTCTGATCCTTAGCAACCCGCTCATAAAACACAGCTGTACTCGCTCTGCAGATTAGCTCCACATCACTAACATCACAACGTCTGTACAGTACAGTTTATCTGGGACTCCATGTTCTGCAGGTTTTATGGTTCCTAGCTCTGCTCTGCTGTGTTTAGCAGCGTTGATTTCAGCTCACATAGTGTTACATTTTGATTTATAATTCTCAGTAATGACCGATAATAAGCTTCGAGTGTTGTGACATGACTTTGTAAATACCGCTGTAAGATTACAAGCTGTGACATAGAAATTATAGTTGTCCAAAAGATTTTCAGTGTTAAGACGAGATAATAAACCATTGTTATCTGTTGTGGTGTCTTTAATTACACTGTGTAAGAAGATTTGGTGTTTCGTACCCGTGCAGGGAAGTTACATAGTGCAGTTTCAGCCGACGCGACCCGGCTCAGGCTGCAGCGGCAGCACCATTCATCCTATTAACCATTTTTCTACCATTGCAATGAGTCTGGAAACATTATTTTAAGGACGAAAAACTCCGCAATGTTACTTTAAAGCCACATTTTACATTATTTCCACATTGATAATAAACATGTTGTTGTTTATAAACACAGTCATGGATGTTTAGGTTTGGATTAGTGTAAAAAAAAAAAGGAAAGTATCTGCCCACTTGAATAATGCGAATGTGGCAAGGTGAAGAGGGCCCGAGCGGGGATTGAACCCACACCTCCCGGGTAAGAGTCATGCGCGCTTGCCAGTCACCCAAAGGGACATCCCTTTGGCCAAGTAGCCAGGGCACATGATCAATTGGAGGCATAGTGACAGGAACCTCAACTGTCACATCTCTCCCCCTCTTTTCACAAGCACGTCCTCGTGCTTCCGCGCAGGCTGCCACACATTAGGAATCCATGGACCCACCACTAGTGCTACATGGATCCTGCCAACAACGCCAGAATGTGGCAAGGTGAAGAGGGCCCGGGCGGGGATTGAACCCACACCTCCCGGGTAAGAGTCATGCGCGCTTGCCAGTCACCCAAAGGGACATCCCTTTGGCCAAGTAGCCAGGGCACATGATCAATTGGAGGCATAGTGACAGGAACCTCAACTGTCACACAAGTAGGTCTGGATTAGTAAAATAATCTACTGTACAGTATAATGTGTTCAATGATTGTGTTTAGTATTTAGTAGGCTATTTTATGAAACGTTTGTGGTTTATCAGATCATTTATAAAACGTAGATAGATAATTGAACTACAGCATTAAAACATATGGTTTAAACCACTTTATGGTTTAAACTAGAGGAAGATGGTGGTGGTGTTAAACCAAGGTGTTTGTAAAAAACAAACAAACAAAAAAAGACACTGAGACATTGTGGTATTTTCTTCAGTTTAATCAAATTGAAATCAAAAATATTCTGGCCACAGATTTATCTTCATGGTGTTGGTGTCTATACTCACTTCCTCCTGTGAAAAGCTGAAAAAGTTAAAAGAGGACGTGAACTAGAGTAAAAAGGTTGTGAAACCATCATGATAACATCTTTTAAACTTCACATTTCTAAGTTATGAACTGAACTGGGATATGAAACACGACTGGCACAAGATAATGGACAAAGAAAGAAATCTATAGCCTAAGTGTTTCCTTTAACATGCAGTTTTGTTGTTTTTATATTATGTTCATATATAGGCTATATATTATGATTAAAATAGGCCTACATCAGTATATTGACTCATATGAAAGTGTTTTTTCACGTTCACAGTAAAAGACACTGGAGATTAAAACCTGTCTGCTGCTTCATCCCAAGGTCAAGTTACGTCTAAGAATGTGTTTTTAAAGGAAATAATTAGGCTACTTTATCCTCTTTTTGATAAACTCATCATGGACCTGGAGGACAATATCACATAATGTTCAGAAAGCTGCGTGTGACACAAACACAGCCTCAGACAATGAAAAAAAAAACCCATTTGTGAGCCAATCATGTTATTTTGATGTAGTTCCACATTTTTGCCAGCAGAGTGCGCCGCCCATTCCTCCCACACACAGTGACGGTGCCACTCTTTTCCTTTTTTTTTTCTTTTTCTTCTTTTCCCGCTAGCCGTAAAAAACTAGAGCAGACCCGCCACAACCGAGAGGTCGTTTAAGATAATGACTGAGTGAATAGACATTATACTTTGAGTTTTTATTTTTGGAGTGGATTAATTCCCACTTTTGGGAGCAGAGTTGATCGACAAACATCGTCTTTTTGCCCCAATTGTTTTGAGAGCGAAAAAACTCAGGTGAGCGCAATATAGTTAGGCTACCCTCCAGTTTAACATGCTAGCTGAGTCGTTCATATCCTGTTGTTTACATTATTTCGTGGATATGAAACCTAATCATGTGTGTTCTGTGCTGTACTAGCCTATTACAAAATGGAAAGTAAGGAAATCAGAGGCAGATACAATGGATGTGTATCTAAGTTGAGTTTTAATTGTTCTTTCGTAATGCAGCAATTAAGCTAGCTAGCACAGCTGGTACAGCAGACCTGTAGTGGAAGCTATAAAGGTGAAAGACAGCTGTTCTTGAGTTTGATAACTATGTTGTTTACCAACAGTAGACTCATGTCTAGTATCTATCTATCTATTTATGTAAAAACATGTATGGATGTTATTCATTTAATATTTTATGTGTAATGTGTAGTGATTCGTTCATGCTTGCTATTATTCATTTACACGACGGATTTATTTGTACAGCTATATGGGATTTTGTTGCCATTGAATATGTGTCCACTGGTTAAAAAAGAGGAATTTTATACTGTAGAGTAAATGGGTAATTGATTTAAACTCATAGAAAATATACATTTTAAGAGAAAATCAATCTACTGCAGTGTGGATTTTGAAGATGGCGAGCCTAAACCCGAACCATCAGACTGGAGAGCAGAACGCAGGCCTATGCAAGTCTGCGGTTTCTTCATCGTGTCTTGAACTAAAGAAGGACAAGCATCTTTTTACTCGGGTAAGATCTCAGGTAAGCTCAAACAAAATCAAACTTCCCAATTAGTCAGACATAACTATAAAACTGTAACTATAAAAAGGAATTCAGGATACACTGAAGGATTTAATTATTAGAGTGTTGGTCCAATCTGTCTTCCTTGAGCATACTTAACATTTTCTGATGGTGCCAGTTGAGTGAGTGAATGATATCTATCTATCTATCTATCTATCTATCTATCTATCTATCTATCTATCTATCTATCTATCTATCTATCTGCATGTGTCAATGATAACTTAATTATAATTAGATTACATAAGATGACAACTTTAATATAGGAGTCATAAAACCTCCAGCACACTCTTCCTCAGCCACAAATATGACGTGTTAATTACCGCAACACATTATGTTTTACTTAAAACAACTTAAACTTATAAAAGACTATTAAATTGTAGATTTATAATAAATTACTAATATTGGTAATAACTCAACTTAACTTATATGATTCAAATTAGTAGCAGTAAAAAAGTATCAACTTGACTCACTCCTGTCTCCATCCATGTTGTGTGACTTTGACTGCTGTTCAGCACTATATGTTTCATCCACATGCCATCATCATGACAGTAAAGTTAAGCTCAACCCATGATTCATGGTAAAATGCATATACACACAAAAAATGTAAATATGTTAATGAAAATGCAGAAAAATAATTATGATTGTTGTATTTACCAGTGATCATCTCATTGATCTTTTGGATATAAACATCCACATGTGAGTTAGACTATGCAAACTGTGTTATAATTAGGCTACTATCTACATGAGTTATAGTTTGTGAACCTTGTTAGTTATGTAACATTGCTGCTCTGTCTCTTGGCCATAAATCTAATTTGAATAGTCTGTTTCCATCTGTCAAACAACCCCCTCAGGGTCAGTAAACCTGTAATCTGCAAAGTAAATGGTAACTAACGACGAAATAATGTCAAATCAAAGTTATACAATTTTAACTGGATTAATAAACTCATGTATAACAATTGTATTTTCATACTTAAATGGTGGATTCAGCATTTATAAATCAAGTATTATATCATGTCATTTTTGGTAATAAGCTCACTTATTAGTGTGAGTAAATGATTAACAAACTATTTCAATGAACATTTATGCTGCACTTACACATATAATGATTAAGCCATGTGCTAATGGTAAGTGAATGTGTTTAGATTATTATTATTAGTAGTAGTAATTGACTTACTACTTAGTATTAATGTAGGGAGAATGCTTTATAAATTATAGTATTTAAACAGATGGGAAAATGTGTTGAGAAATATTTGCATACAAGCTTTTACATTCAAAAACATCTACAGGCCACTAGAGGGTAGCACCGGCCCATTAGACCTAATAATTAGTTAAACGATGCACTGACACAACCGGTCACACCTGACAGATCGGCTCTGCTGGTTGCACAGGCCACACACAGAAGCTGAAAAATCCCCAGGTTATTGTATGTACTCTGTCACAACATTTTTTTTTAAATATTTTTTTGCCTTCATTTGATAGTATAGTTGAGAGAGACAGGAAATGGGGAGGCAGAGACAGGGGGAGTGACATGCAGTAAAGGGCCGCCCAATGCATTTAAAAACAGTTTCATGATCTGAACTCTTAGTGCCAATATAAACAGTGGAGCACCAGCTTCATCCTTTCAGATGTGAAGTGAGACAAAGGTAGCAGAACCACAGGTTTGTGGCTGAGATCAAATTGAAAGCTGAGTTTAAAGATTGGAGTGGGACAACCAGTGATTGCTGAGGACTTACGTAAATAGGAAGTGATAATTCAGTCATGGCCACATCCATTCATGGGTCAGAACATGATGATCTCGACTGACTGTGACTCATAATCAGGACATTTTATTTAATGTAAAAGGCACCAGCATCTACAAGTTTGTAATTTGACTTGACGTATAGGTTAAATTAAGCTATAAACTTGAAGGCTTTTTGTCAAGCATCTCTCTGGAGCTCTAGTAACCGCCCATCAGTGTCAGCCAATCGGAAGAGAGGAGGCTCTGAGCCTCTCTCCTGATTGGCTGACTGTTCCAAGCAGAGGTTCCCAGAGGAAAAATTTACTGCTCAAAGCTTGCTCTTCTGTAGCTCCGGAGACAAATTTGAGATTCTCATATCAGCCTCATTTTAGTTTCTATTTTGACTCAAATGTTTCTCATATGTTTCTCCTAAAATTCACTAGGAGCAATAGGTGAGACAGAGTAATTAGAGGGAGTCATACTTGAGACTTAAGGGAGATACCTTGCTAATCTCAATTCAGTGTTTTTAATGGCTCCTTTATTTCTCCTTGGAGAAGAAAATGAGCAATACTGGAGCTACAATGGAGCAATACTTGAGCTACAATGGAGCAATACTGGAGCTACAATGGAGCAATATGGCGCACACACACGCACACACCTTACAAATACTGCAGCAACTAAACATTCTGAAGCACATACATATACATATATATATATATACATACATACATGTATATATACATACATACATACACACACACACCAACAGCCAGGCTTTATAATTCTATAGCAAATGAGCTGACAGACAAATTGATTTCCCTTTTGCAATGAGTAATCTGAATCTTTATTCAAAGTATAGTATTGTGAGTATTTCAAGTAGCTGTAATAACATTAATACAGGCAGCATTTGTAAACACAGGCTTTTTTTGAACATGGTTGTTTCAACAAATGTCTATCAGTATGCCACACCCAATACTTCACAGTGTTGTGGCCCTGATGCTGTGTTTCAAGTAGCTGTAATAATAACATAACTTTACATTGCACAACATTTAAAACAACATTTGAAAGGGCTTTTTTTGAACATGGATATTTCAACAAATGTCTATCAGTATGCCACATCCAATACTTCAGTGTTGTGGCCCTGATGCTGTGTTTCAAGTAGCTGTAATCATGACATAACTTTACAGTGCACATTGCACAACATTTTACAACTTTAAAGGGATAGTTCACCCAAAATTGAAATTGTGCACTGTAAAGTTATGTTATTATTACAGCTACTTGAAATACCGCATCAGGGCCACAACACTGTAAAGTATTGGATGTGGCATACTGATAGACATTTGTTGAAACAACCATGTTCAAAAAAAGCCCCTGTATACAAATGCTGCATGAGGGCCTTAAAGATTGAAATTTGAAAAAAAAAAAAAAAAAAAAAAGATTGAAATTTCAGAGTCCTCCGTGGCTTTTCTGAGTTACAGGGGGTCTCGGCGTAGCAGTGCATGTCCATATGACGGTTGCAAATGGATACCAACTGTCTTCGTAACAAAAAGACAAACCAAAAAACACCAAAAAACACCCAAATACCTCCATTCTGCTCGTATGTAATGTCCCTCTTGTATTGAAGCCCCGAAATGCGAAATTGTCCTGAAAAAAATTAAATAAGTCTATATTTCAAGCTCATTTTGTAGCGGAAGCTTCTCGAAGCTCCTCTTCCCTGGAAAGAGGACAGACCCTGATTTGTCCAAATTTGACAAACTGGGAAGAGGAGCTTCAAGAAGCTTCCGCTACAAAACAAGCTTGAAATATAGACTTATTTAATACTTTTTGGGACAGTTTCGCATTTCGGGGCTTCAATACAAGACGGACATTACATACGAGCAGCATGGAGGTATTTGGATGTTTTTTGGTGTGTCTTTTTGTTACGAAGACAGTTGGTATCCATTTGCAACCGTTATATGGACATACACTGCTACGCCGAGACCCCCTGTAACTCAGAGAAGCCACGGAGGACTCTGAAACTTCTCCCAGCCCTTAGTCCACATGAGAGTGAGTAGATAATGAGTGAAATTTCAATCTTGGGTGAACTATCACTTTAAGGCCCTCATGCAGCATTTGTATACAGGGGCTTTTTTTGAACATGGTTGTTTCAACAAATGTCTATCAGTATGCCACATCCAATACTTTACAGTGTTGTGGCCCTGATGCTGTGTTTCAAGTAGCTGTAATAATAACATAACTTTACAGTGCACATTGCACAACATTGCACAACATTTAAAAGGGCCTTTTTTTGAACATGGATATTTCAACAATGTCTATCAGTATGCCACATCCCATACTTTACAGTGTTGTGGCCCTGATGCTGTGTTTCAAGTAGCTGTAATAATGACATAACTTTACAGTGCACATTGCACAACATTGCACAGCATTTAAAACAATATTTAAAAGGGCCTTTTTTTGAACATGGACATTTCAACGAAGGTTGCAATGCTTTACAGTGCTGTGGCCCTGATACGGCATTTGTTTATGAAGGCTTTTTTGACCTTACTTTTCCCCACCGGTGTCCATCCATCCAGGGTACTACAGCGCATGATGTAAGCTGCAAGAAGAAGAAAAACAGAGAAAAGAAAGCACAAATTACAAATGTCATAATGTAACAGCAGTTACAATGACAGTATTGAGAGTTTTTTTTAATCCAGATGTCACATAATTCACATTGAAATATCTCTATGGTTCACACGAGGAAATTCATCAAAACTGTGAGGTCACTGAAACAATCAAAACATTAAATGTAGCTATGTGATACATGGGGTTCCAACACTTCAGAAACTATGCCAAATGTGGCCAGATATTGTGATGAATGTGAGAAGGGTCAGAAAAAAGAGGGGAAACCAAACTAGAAATTAAAAGTAGAATTACAACAAATTCATTTTTGAAAATAATTTGTGCTTCTTTATGTTATGTATTTTTACTGATGGATTTCCACAACCTTTCCATATTTCCATAAATTGTTAACAATGAGCAATGTACTTACTTAGAATCCCATTGACTTTGAACTTATCCAGGACTGTCTTCCCATCTGGCACCTTCCCGTGCTTCCCAAAGGCCACAGCATTTCGGCACTCCTCTGCAGTAAAAAACTCATCAAAAAGAAGATGGAACAATCTGAGGCAGTCCTTCTTTGCTCCTGCATGTATTGCAGCCAGGCGGGTGGAAGACACGAATAGGCCACTTTCTGGATACAGCTCTTGCTTCCCAGATCTGTGTTTTGGAGCCCCAACACCAGCCTGAGGTTGGATCTGTTCCACTTTGTCCAGAAAGCTTTTTAATGCCTCGAGGAGCTCACCACCTGTGACATAAAATATGAATTACCTTACAGGGACACAGAAGCAAAAATAAACTAAAGAAAAGGATGAGACTAGTTTTTAAAAAAAATCAAGAGATTTCATGATGGGCTAAGATTTTTTACCAAATTGTTAAAAGCTTTTAAGTTTTAGTTTAATTTGGTACATTACGAAAATTGTGAGAGAAAAAAGTAATAGTGTTAAAGGAACAATTAACTGCAACAGAGAGACAAAATGTACTTACTCATACTGCACAGCACATCCTGCAGTTTGGCTTTCTCCTCCACTAATTTGTCCACCTCTGCCTCGCATGCCCTGCATGGCTTCCATGATCTGTCTTCTCTTGATTCAGGGAAACTGAAAATTGGCTCTCCAGATTCTGGAAGTGGATCACGCTCAATGATGAAAGTATCTGCAGATGACGAGCATGAAGAAGTCTCATGTTCAGACGTACTAGGCTGGCTCTGGTCCCCAAGAACAGCAGGTTTTTGGTTTTTACCAGGACTGTACAACATTTTGAGAAAGCTTTCTTTGGGTGTTACAGTCGAAGCTGGTGGCTGTCTTTGGTGATCCAAATCCACCAAAACAGGTTGTGCTGACAGGTCTGAAGATGTGGGCAGTGCCGTGTGAGATTGGTGATGCTTTGGATACTGCGAAAGGTTGGAACAATGTGTGACTGGAGACAGAGTGGGTGCATACTGGTGGAGCGGCTGGACAGGTGGATGCGTATGTGGCGATGACTGGGAAACTGGAACCTGGTACTGTGGCCAGGCAGTTACAGGCTGGTGCTGTGGCTGGATAGGTAAAGATGACTCGGTAGGTGGAGGTTGGTACACTGGCCAGGTAGTTGGAGGCTGGATGACGTTGTGGTCCACAGTATTTGGATGATCCTGTACTGAGGTGGACTGACCTGCTTGAGGTAGTGATGGAAGGTTGTAAAATCGTTGAGCAGCTGCATCTCTTTTTTTCATGTCTTTCTTTGTGGCCTTCTTGGCATCCACTGTCTTTTTAACTGTTCCAACGAAGTCCACTGTGGCGGTGTAGAACTTGTTGTCGGACCATCTTGCAAGTACTTCTTCCCCTGGCTTCAGATCTCTAAGGCAGGTGGTGGGTTTATCATCTTTGCTTAGTATATCACAGGCATTAAAAATCTTTGCCGTGTATCCGTCTTCAAAGGTCAAAAATACAAAAAGTCCTGAAAATGAACAGAGTAAATAAAAGGAGATTTTGAGTAAACCAGTACAGGCTAAAAATCAATCTTAAACATGCTACTATATCTTATTGGTCTCAATTCTAATCATCTTAGACTTAGAAGTGATACAAATTAATCTCTTCACATTAGCCTTCAACTAGCATTAACTTTATTCTTTTTGCATTTGCTTCACACTTCTTCACTCATGCGACACTTTACAATAACAATGTATTTGATTTGAATCATGCACTCTGTATTCTATCTTTTCACTTTGTTTTTGTTCTATTTCATTATTTAATGATTACTGTATGCATTTTATTATCAACAAGATCAACAAGATTCCCGCGAGTCTATGCATGCGTTTATTATTACTAATTTCTCCAAGATGTCCGCCTCCTCCAGGTAAACAAACACCTGGTTGCATGTTTGTATAACTATTTGCTGTTGTCTGTGGAATAAAAAAGGTGGTGTGTGAGTTGCAAATAGCTTAAACGGCGGTAGAACGCACTACCTCCATTTTCTGCTGCTGCTAGGAGGTGGGGACAGAGAGATCTGCTAGATAACAGGAGACATTGAGAGAAAAATCTGCACATTCATTATTCTAGAGGTAAAATATTTGGAAAATATGGCCCATGGTTGTTTTTTGCCTGGAATTGTCCTTTAAGCTTTATTGTCTTTCATGCAGACACTGTGATATATGCAACTGCTCCCTCTCATTCATTCGTGGTCTCGTACTGCCATCTAGTGGTGCAAATAAATCGCTACGCGACATGACAGCGGGTGATAACGGAAACACCTTTCCTCAGGCAGACACGCCTGTAAGTCCGCCAACATAAATTGTAGATAAAAGCCAGATAGCAGCTGCTAAAACCTTAGTCACGGTGCAGCAAGAAGTAACTACCATCAAGCTAGACGAAGAACCGACGTCAGAACACCGCTGCTCAGGTTAGGCTGTAACAACTTAAGATCGTACTATTTGTTTACATTGTGTTGTGTGTGTGTGTTATTTTAATAACCTAGCTTTCTTTGTACCAAAATCTAAATTTACAGGTGTGATTATCACACCCGTGCTGATATACAGTACAACAGCACTCCCTCTCGTGTGATATTGCTTAATTATACAATTATTGTTCAGCTTCCTTTCGCCTCCCAAGGACATAGCTTCAGGAAGGTGATGCCCCAAGGTTTTGTTTAACCCTATATGATTAATCAATAACTTGATAATACGATAATTTATGAATAGTGACCATAACTGGTCATGAATCATTACCCTCCATATATCCTACATTGTCAATACATTTTAAAGAATTAAATTCTATAATCTACAATAAAGCGGCAACGGAGTTTCTGTAGGTATCAACAATTAGAGACCTATTTTCAATTTCATGTCCTATCCTGGAAAAAAGTTGCTACTTTTTCTGATGAGAGAATTTTATTTTATTTAAATAAAAAATGTTTAAATCAATTTCCCAGCCCCAAATGTAGTGATAATTTGACCAATAGAGTTGTAAAATTCTGTCACTAAAATGCATACAGTTTCAAGTGGGGGTTACTCTCACCTTTCTTGACATTTCTTTTTAAAAAATCCTGTAAATCAATGTTTGCAGCTGAAGTTTGCCAATATATAGCCTAGATAATAATAATCCAAGTGATAAGAGACCAGAGACTGTCAAAGATTTTTGTTTTTATAGTGTCCATAGTAAGTTAGAAATGACAATCATGCCAAAAATTAGCTAAGCCATGTAGTGAAATTAATTACCATCTGAGTCATCTTTGGGTGAGCCGGGGTCTGGTTCATAAAAACACATCTTCTTCGGTGGGTTTCGCGCTCTTTTGGGCATCTCTTTCTTGGTATTTCCTGCTGGGCCATCCATTCTGTTAAATACATAAAAATACAATATTTTAATTATTTAAAAAGGTGGTTCAATGTCTTATTTTAGTTACTAGTTTTATCATGTCATTATATCTCATAATTTGGTACAGCAACTTGTTGAAACATTTGGATACAGAGATGTGTTACTGTAACCAGACAACTCAGGAACTGAAAAACATGGTCTTTAAGAGGATATATCCTCTTAAATTTCAACACATAGCCTAACAATTTTGTCCACAGCAAGCACTTTAAATATGCATGAGGCTCCAATGCAAATATCTTAATTGCCAAAAATGCCATACATCATGTTAAGATTTGATCACCAAATCAAACTTGCTGTCTTGTTTGCTAATTATATAATAAAATATGATTAACCACCCACAGAATTCTGAAGAATTAATTATGAACACATGAATACGTATATAAAATTATGTTTAAGTCATGAAACAATAAGCAGTATGATCTGCTCTGAGATGCTGGAGGTGTGTGCTGGATCTATGCTGAACTCTGTCCAGCTGCCTGCAGAACTCCCTTTTAAACACCATTACAACAAGCCTTGTTCGGCACATATTTTGTAGGTAAATGTGGACTCCTTTCTAAATGACCAGCTAGCAGGCAATCTATCACAATCATCGTCGTGTTAATTTGAAGATTTTTTCAATGGAGTTCAGTATTATTTTACTCACTTCATTGTTTGTGAAAAAAAATCCCGAAGAGCATATTCTTTACATAAAGATATTACCACAATAAATTAACCAGTTAACGTTAGCTAACAGTTAATCATAATAAGTTCATGGCCACGTGTGGTCCAGGCCTCACTAGCTAAGTTAGCTTCACTATTAGCCGCATGTGCCGACCAGTTTCTTCGAAAAAAGTATCTCAACCAACATAAACACTCGCCACCTAAATGTTTGCAAAGTTTTACCCAAATTACGCTTTACAAAGATATCGCTTACCTTCTTTTACGTCCCGTAACGGTTCCTTCTGCCTCCATCTCTCTTTTTTTCCCCTTCTGCCTCCCGCACATGGCTCCCGCACTGGCGCACTCCAACCGTTAACGTAAGGCTTCACGTCAGTCAGACTTAGTGCCAATCAATGACCAATCATGATGCAGCAATTGTGACTGATGGCGCTCTCTCCCAATGAAATGTTGACGTTAGGGCTGCATCATCTACTGGGTTCAAAGTTCACATTGGACTTCATTGGACTTTGTTGAAATAGTAACTTTATTGCTCTCAAATGAACAATAAATGACTGTTGTTTTTATTTTACGTTTTATGTGGTTCATGAAAAAAACCTGAATTATGTGCATTGGAATACTTACAATTATTCATAGAAAATGTAATTAATATAAAAGCAGAAGGTCTTTGCAACCTACAATCATAAATGTTCAATCAATTCATTCTGAGTACAGTTAGGCTATACATAATAATAATAAAAAAAAATCATGTGGATTACAATAAAGTGTTTGATTAAAAACAACCAAAACATTGATCTCAGTCTGAGAAATCAATGAGTGCTTTTGGAGAGCTCTTCATTTGTTCTGTCTGAGCTTAGAATGAGATGGATAAACTGAAGCTAGAATGAGAATAGATTGAGTTTATAGAGAGAGCTCTCTGATTTCTCTGCATGATATCACAAAGAGACATAACATTTGAGAAACTCTGAGAATTATATTAGAGCTTGTTGAGATCTCTTCTGAAACTTAAAAGGAGACTAAATTGAGATTTAGTGCATCTTATTGCTCTGGAGAAAAAGATGAGACACAGGAGAAATAACCCTTAGTCTCAGTTTGCTGTCACACAGATCTCATAGTTGTCTAGGAGAAGTAAATGAAACATTTTTGAGATCTCTTTTTGAATTTTCTTTTCCTCTGGGTTGCGCTAGACTTTTTCGTTGTCGGTCATTTTGACTGACAGGGTCATAAAAATCCGGTCATAATCTATTTTTACCCGTCACTTTAATTTTTTTTAATGATAATAATGACATATTCGATAGCATTTGATTTTCATTCATTTTTAATTCATATTCAGTCCAAACCAGCTGAACAGAGAATCCACACCGTGGATACAAACATCAAGCAGATGAATGTGTGTAGGCTCACTTTTTCTCCGCACTGCAGTGACAAAAACAACGGATTGTGGCACCAGTATGAATAATATGAACAGTTCACCTGCCTAAACGCAATCTCACACCTTCCTCCTGGTCCGCATGGACTCGCGTGGCCTCTTGCGCGTAATCAAATGCCCCAAAGTGGGATTGGCTATTGTCATGAGGTTTTGGACTTTTGCATTTAATTTTAATTCATTTTTAATTAATATTCAGTCCAAACAAGCTGAACAGAGAATCCACACCGTGGATACAAACATCAATATGTAGGCTCACCTTTTCTCCGCACTGCAGTGACAAAAAACAACTGACTGTGGCCCCATGTAGCTACATATGAACAATGAACAATTAAATTCACCTGCTATGGCCTAAACACACAGTCTCACACCTTCCTCCTGGTCCGCATGGACTTGAATCGCGTGCCCGCTTGCCCGTAATCAAATGTCTCAAGTGGGATTGCTGCAGAGGCTATTGTCATGAGGTTTTGGACTTTTGCCTCGAGCAGACGACTTCTCATGGCTGTTTTGATGTTGTTCTGGAGGCTGAATCCGCGCTCTGCTGCCACACTGGAGACTGGAATTACAAGCGCCACTTCAGCCAAAGTTTTGAAATCAGGGAACATTTCTCCAAGTGAAGTGATCATAAGTCGGCAAGACTCTCTGAACGAGGGGTTTCCTGATCCTGCAAGCACCCGCTTCAGCGGTAGGAAATCCCGCAGCATGCGCTCCTTCTGCACCAGTGGATCAGCTGCACCGGTCTGTGGCGCGTAGTGGTCACAGACGCGCTCCAAAGCCTCCTGTCCATAACTCTTGAACGCGCTGTCAGCACCACCCGGATAGCGAGATGCATTGAGTACGGTGTCCAGGTCAGAGATGATGCTCAGATGCTCAGATGGGAATCTTTTTTTTATTGATTTGGTTACCTCCGCAATGTACTCAGTGCGTAAAGTTGAAAATGTCTGTGCGTCTACACGTGTGAGTGTGATGCCACAGAACATGTCGTCTTGTAAGGCCTCGTTGAATCTTTTCTCCGCTTCACCTGGCCCATTCACCAAGTCTTCCAGACTGGCCAGAGTCATGCTCACGACAGGTGAGATGGACGAGATATTAACGTCTTCTTTTTGGAAGACGAGGTTCATGCGGTTCACCACGGCCAAAACGTCAGTCAGTAAGTGAGTCAAAGCCGTGAACGTGTATGTTTGAAGGCGCTTTCTGATGCCCTTAGCTACCGGGCAGTTTTTTGCATCTTCCTCCTCCCTCAACTCCGACACCAGAGCAGCCCAGTTGGCACGTATCCCCTTAACTGCCCTCTCCAGGGACAGCCAGCGTGTAGCCGATGGTTGTTTTAGGCTCAGCAGGTCGTGTTCCCCCATTTCTTTTTGAAGTTCATTTAGTCTGTATGTTCGTATGGGAGAATTCTTGTAGTATGTGTATATGTTATTAAGAGTGGAGACATATGCACTCACTTGACGCACAGCCGTGGAGGCATCACGCGCAGCAAGCGCTGTCCTGTGCGCACCACAGTGAATGTTTACGAGGAAGGGACAGTCATTCTGGCGCAACAGCTGTGCAACTGTTGCGGTCATCAATATCGCTGGTTATGGTCTCCGCTATGGCCTCTTCCATCTGACTGACTGTCTCATGGTGGGTGTATGTGTGTGCACTGTTGAGGTTTGGACAGCCGGCAGACTGTAAGAGGTTTATCAGGTCAGGATACAGGTGGCTTGGGGTGTTTGTTTTAGCCATGTGTAGCACAACCTTAAGTTGTGTTTTTAATGCCTCGTTGCAGGCAACCTGTGATTTCTCCACATGTTTAATCATGGCCACACTCTGGTTGAGCACCCTCGCAGCCTCAAGGTGGCTGTGGCTACTGTTGTGGTCAGTTAATGCTGATTTTTGCATGTTCCTGCATCCTCGGACAAATCCGTTATTCATATTCGCTTTTTTACATATTTCGCAGAACATTTTTCCATCCTCCCTCCTCAGCCAGGAGAACTCCTGCTCCCACTGAACTCTGTACTCCCGCCTAACCTCCTTGCTGCCACTAGCTTGCTCCGCCGAGGCCGAGAGCTGACTTTGTCCTTCCATTTCCTCTGTCCCTCGTTTTTCGCCTTTTTTGTTAACATCATTGGGCTTTTTCAAGAAATTTATGACGCTTAACTGCCGTGACATTTTATGTCAGTCTATGCCTCCTTGGTCTATGCATGTTTTTGAATGAAGCCAACGAGGTCAATCAAGAGAGACAATAAACAATTTTAATATGCACATCGCCACCAAGTGGTCAGGGGTGTGAATTGCAATCTGTCAAAATGACGGACGGCCTTCAGATTTTTCCGTCACAGCTTAAAAAAAACGGTCAATGACGGGAAATATTCGGTTAACGCGACCCCTGG
>NW_028220172.1:0-10673 GCF_045865225.1 Trachurus japonicus | reverse complement strand
CTCCAACTACAACTATAACACCAACAACAACTGCTGCACTCACAAAGCAGGTGGTTTTCAGATCTGTTCTGGACACATTTACAAGTGACTTGCAGAACTCATCATCCACTGCTTTTAGAAACCGAGCTTCCATGATAAAAGGACAGGTAAGTTTCTCAGTATTATTTTGAATTATGTTATCACAGACCACTAATTGTTTCCATTTATTATTATGAACCACAAGTGTAATTACAATACCATTGAACCAAATTACCCCTCACTGTGTTCTCTGTTTCTGCAGCTTCAACCTTTGTACCAAACTGAATTCCCCTCTTCCTTCAATTCCTTGGACGTGGTGGCATTCAGGTAATTTGTCAAGATTTACTTTGGTACAGCTTAAGAACTGTGGCCTAAACCTGATAGCTCATATGTTACTCTTTTTTTACCCCTGCAGAAATGGATCAATCATCAATGACATGATCCTCAGCTTCAGAGGCACATCTGTTCCCAATAATACTCAGATTGCGAGTGTTTTGATCAATGCAGCTTCAACTGTCTCTGGTTTTGACATTGAGGGAAGCTCCATCACAGTGGATGGCACAGGTAAGAAATACTAAGTGCTCATGGATTAAAAAGAACCACAATAGCTTAAGAATTTTTAATACTTAAGTAATGTTTGAATTTATTCACAGCATCTCCAACTACAACAACAGCTGCTACAACAACCACAGCATCTCCAACGACAACAACTGCTGCTACAACAACCACACCATCTCCAACTACAACAACAGCTGCAACAACAACCACAGTGTCTCCAACTACAACAACAGCTGCAACAACTACAACAGCATCTCCAACCACAACAACTGCTGCTACAACAACCACAGTGTCTCCAACCACAACAACTGCTGCAACAACAACCACAGCATCTCCAACGACAACAACTGCTGCTACAACAACCACACCATCTCCAACTACAACAACAGCTGCAACAACAACCACAGTGTCTCCAACTACAACAACAGCTGCAACAACTACAACAGCATCTCCAACCACAACAACTGCTGCTACAACAACCACACCATCTCCAACTACAACAACAGCTGCAACAACAACCACAGTGTCTCCAACTACAACAACAGCTGCAACAACTACAACAGCATCTCCAACCACAACAACTGCTGCAACAACAACCACAGCATCATTAACCACAACAACTGCTGCAGCAACAACCACACAATCTTCAACCACAACAACAGCTGCAACAACTACCACAGCATCTGCAACGACAACAACAACTGCTGCAGCAACAACCACACAATCTCCAACTACAACAACAGCTGCAACAACAACCACAGCATCTCCAACCACCACAACAACAGCTGCAACAACTACCACAGCATCTCCAACCATAACAACTGTTGCAACCACAACCACACCATCTCCAACTACAACAACAGCTGCTACAACAACCACACCATCTCCAACCACAACAACTGTTGCAACCACAACCACACCATCTCCAACTACAACAACAGCTGCAACAACAACCACAGCATCTCCAACCATAACAACAGCTGCAACAACTACAACAGCATCTCCAACCACAACAACTGCTGCTACAACAACCACACCATCTCCAACTACAACAACAGCTGCAACAACAACCACAGTGTCTCCAACTACAACAACAACAGCTGCAACAACTACCACAGCATCTCCAACCACAACAACTGCTGCAGCAACAACCACAGCATCTCCAACTACAACAACAGCTGCAACAACAACCACAGCATCATTAACCACAACAACTGCTGCAGCAACAACCACACAATCTCCAACCACAACAACAGCTGCAACAACTACCACAGCATCTCCAACCACAACAACTGCTGCAGCAACAACCACACAATCTCCAACTACAACAACAGCTGCAACCACAACCACACCATCTCCAACTACAACAACAGCTGCAACAACAACCACAGTGTCTCCAACTACAACAACAGCTGCAACAACTACAACAGCATCTCCAACCACAACAACTGCTGCTACAACAACCACACCATCTCCAACTACAACAACAGCTGCAACAACAACCACAGTGTCTCCAACCACAACAACTGCTGCAACAACAACCACAGCATCTCCAACGACAACAACTGCTGCTACAACAACCACACCATCTCCAACTACAACAACAGCTGCAACAACAACCACAGTGTCTCCAACTACAACAACAGCTGCAACAACTACAACAGCATCTCCAACCACAACAACTGCTGCAACAACAACCACAGCATCATTAACCACAACAACTGCTGCAGCAACAACCACACAATCTCCAACCACAACAACAGCTGCAACAACTACCACAGCATCTCCAACCACAACAACTGCTGCTGCAACAACCACACTATCTCCAACTACAACAACAGCTGCAACAACAACCACAACAACAGCTGCAACAACTACCACAGCATCTCCAGTCATAACAACTGTTGCAACCACAACCACACCATCTCCAACTACAACAACAGCTGCTACAACAACCACAGCATCTCCAACCACAACAACTATTGCAACCACAACCACACCATCTCCAACTACAACAACAGCTGCAACAACAACCACAGCATCTCCAACCACCAACAACAGCTGCAAACAACTACCACAGCATCTCCAACCATAACAACTGTTGCAACCACAACCACACCATCTCCAACTACAACAACAGCTGCTACAACAACCACAGCATCTCCAACCACAACAACTGTTGCAACCACAACCACACCATCTCCAACTACAACAACAGCTGCAACAACCACAGCATCTACAACCACAACAACCACTGCAACAACCACAGAGTCTCCAACTACAACAACTGTTGCAACCACAACCACAGTGTCTCCAACTACAACAACAGCTGCAACAACTACCACAGCATCTCCAACCATAACAACTGTTGCAACCACAACCACACCATCTCCAACTACAACAACAGCTGCTACAACAACCACAGCATCTCCAACCACAACAACTGTTGCAACCACAACCACACCATCTCCAACTACAACAACAGCTGCAACAACAACCACAGCATCTCCAACCACAACAACAGCTGCAACAACTACCACAGCATCTCCAACCATAACAACTGTTGCAACCACAACCACACCATCTCCAACTACAACAACAGCTGCAACAACAACCACAGTGTCTCCAACTACAACAACAACAGCTGCAACAACTACCACAGCATCTCCAACCACAACAACTGCTGCAGCAACAACCACAGCATCTCCAACTACAACAACAGCTGCAACAACAACCACAGCATCATTAACCACAACAACTGCTGCAGCAACAACCACACAATCTCCAACCACAACAACAGCTGCAACAACTACCACAGCATCTCCAACCACAACAACTGCTGCAGCAACAACCACACAATCTCCAACTACAACAACAGCTGCAACCACAACCACACCATCTCCAACTACAACAACAGCTGCAACAACAACCACAGTGTCTCCAACTACAACAACAGCTGCAACAACTACAACAGCATCTCCAACCACAACAACTGCTGCTACAACAACCACACCATCTCCAACTACAACAACAGCTGCAACAACAACCACAGTGTCTCCAACCACAACAACTGCTGCAACAACAACCACAGCATCTCCAACGACAACAACTGCTGCTACAACAACCACACCATCTCCAACTACAACAACAGCTGCAACAACAACCACAGTGTCTCCAACTACAACAACAGCTGCAACAACTACAACAGCATCTCCAACCACAACAACTGCTGCAACAACAACCACAGCATCATTAACCACAACAACTGCTGCAGCAACAACCACACAATCTCCAACCACAACAACAGCTGCAACAACTACCACAGCATCTCCAACCACAACAACTGCTGCTGCAACAACCACACTATCTCCAACTACAACAACAGCTGCAACAACAACCACAACAACAGCTGCAACAACTACCACAGCATCTCCAGTCATAACAACTGTTGCAACCACAACCACACCATCTCCAACTACAACAACAGCTGCTACAACAACCACAGCATCTCCAACCACAACAACTATTGCAACCACAACCACACCATCTCCAACTACAACAACAGCTGCAACAACAACCACAGCATCTCCAACCACAACAACAGCTGCAACAACTACCACAGCATCTCCAACCATAACAACTGTTGCAACCACAACCACACCATCTCCAACTACAACAACAGCTGCTACAACAACCACAGCATCTCCAACCACAACAACTGTTGCAACCACAACCACACCATCTCCAACTACAACAACAGCTGCAACAACCACAGCATCTACAACCACAACAACCACTGCAACAACCACAGAGTCTCCAACTACAACAACTGTTGCAACCACAACCACAGTGTCTCCAACTACAACAACAGCTGCAACAACTACCACAGCATCTCCAACCATAACAACTGTTGCAACCACAACCACACCATCTCCAACTACAACAACAGCTGCTACAACAACCCCAGCATCTCCAACCACAACAACTGTTGCAACCACAACCACACCATCTCCAACTACAACAACAGCTGCAACAACAACCACAGCATCTCCAACCACAACAACAGCTGCAACAACTACCACAGCATCTCCAACCATAACAACTGTTGCAACCACAACCACACCATCTCCAACTACAACAACAGCTGCTACAACAACCACAGCATCTCCAACCACAACAACTGTTGCAACCACAACCACACCATCTCCAACTACAACAACAGCTGCAACAACCACAGCATCTACAACCACAACAACCACTGCAACAACCACAGAGTCTCCAACTACAACAACTGTTGCAACCACAACCACAGTGTCTCCAACTACAACAACAGCTGCAACAACTACCACAGCATCTCCAACCATAACAACTGTTGCAACCACAACCACACCATCTCCAACTACAACAACAGCTGCTACAACAACCACAGCATCTCCAACCACAACAACTGTTGCAACCACAACCACACCATCTCCAACTACAACAACAGCTGCAACAACCACAGCATCTACAACCACAACAACCACTGCAACAACCACAGAGTCTCCAACTACAACAACTGTTGCAACCACAACCACAGTGTCTCCAACTACAACAACAGCTGCAACAACTACCACACCATCTCCAACCACAACAACTGTTGCAACCACAACCACAGTGTCTCCAACCACAACAACCACTGCAACAACCACAGAGTCTCCAACCGCAACAACTGTTGCAACCACAACCACAGTGTCTCCAACCACAACAACAGCTGCAACAACAACCACAGCATCTCCAACCACAACAACAGCTGCAACAACAACCACAGCATCTCCAACCACAACAACTGTTGCAACAACTACCACAGCATCTCCAACCACAACAACTGCTGCAACCACTACAACAGCATCTCCAACCACAACAACAGCTGCAACAACAACCACAGCATCTCCAACCACAACAACTGCTGCAACAACAACCACACCATCTACAACCACAACAACTGCTGCAGCAACAACCACAGCATCTCCAACCACAACAACTGTTGCAACCACAACCTCACCATCTCCAACTACAACAACAGCTGCAACAACCACAGCATCTACAACCACAACAACCACTGCAACAACCACAGAGTCTCCAACTACAACAACTGTTGCAACCACAACCACAGTGTCTCCAACTACAACAACAGCTGCAACAACCACACCATCTCCAACCACAACAACTGTTGCAACAACAACCACAGCATCTCCAACCACAACAACCACTGCAACAACCACAGAGTCTCCAACCGCAACAACTGTTGCAACCACAACCACAGTGTCTCCAACCACAACAACAGCTGCAACAACAACCACACCATCTCCAACCACAACAACTGTTGCAACAACAACCACAGCATCTCCAACCACAACAACTGCTGCAACCACTCCAACAGCATCTCCAACCACAACAACTCTTGCAACAACAACCACTGCTGCAATAACAACCACAACAACTGCTGCAACAACAACCACAGTGTCTCCAACTACAGCAACAGCTGCAACAACAACCACACCATCTACAACCACAACAACCGCTGCAACAACAACCACAGTGTCTCCAACAACAACAACTGCTGCAACAACTACCACAGAATCTCCAACTCCAACAACAGCTGCAACAACAACCACAACATCTCCAACCACAACAACTGCAACAACAACCACAGCATCTCTAACTGCAATTACATCCGCAACAACCACAGCTACTACTGGAACATCTATTACTGAGGCATTAACCACTTCTTCTTCTAAACCTACTTATGGCATCGTAACAGATTTACCCGAAGAGCCTTTTTCAAATGACCTTGAAGACCGCAGCAGCAGCCGATTCAAAGAACTCGAAAGTCGAGTTGTAGCAGCAGTGAGTAAAATATACTGAAATAAATTTTACCATTGCTCTAATATGAATGATCTGAGAAAAAATGTTGTCCTCCTTTCTTATTTAAATTCAAAACAATGACATTTGTGCTTACAACATTCCCATCCTTGAATTTGTGTTTTGTTTTTGCAGTTTAATTTGATATACCAAGCAAGATTTGGCTCTATATTTCTTCAGTGCATTGTGATAGCGTTCAGGTAAAAGCAGTGCTTCACTTATTTTGCTTCACATACAAAATTGGAAACTGTGTTGTATGATGTGTAACTTAAAGGTAAGATATGAAAATCTTCTTATTTTGTTATTTGACAGTTTCTCTTTCATTTTGTTTGCCAATATAGGCCTGCACTCTCCCAACAAGCACGAGTGAATGTAACTGAAGTGGAAATGGGGGTCGTGTTCAGACAGAATACTTCCACTGCAGATCTGCCACAGAATGATGTTGTTGTTCAAACCTTAGTAGAGGCTGCTAATGATTCCAGCAATTCGTTCAATATCACTATAAATCCAGATAGAGTCCAAGTACTAGGTAAGTAATTAATAGTAATAGGTAACACATTTTTTTTTGGTATATTTCTCTGTTTATTTGACTGTACCATCACATATAGTAATCCCAAAATTGGACTGGCACTGGACGGTTGCCAAGCAACACCAACATTTTAACACTAGAACCGCCAACATTCCATGTACTCCTAGAACCGCCAAGAGGTCATTTTGACCTCCATTGATTCTAATGCAAAAATGGTAAATGGGCTGCATTTATTCATTAGATTCACATGACGTCACTGTGTTTCTGCGCCGCCATATTTGTGTCCGAATCAGGGCAATCTGGGCACAGATCACAGCGTCACGTTACCAGAACAAGTGGAGTAGTTGGAGGAAATCAGCAAGAGGCCGAAAATTGAGGTTATTTGAAAGATGCCAGGATTATATTGTGCTGTTGACTGTGATAGCAGTCGCCAAAGAAACCCGGACTGCAGTTTTATTCCATCCCAAAAGACGTAAAGTTACAGGCGGAATAAATAGTTGACTGCAGGCAGTCTATCAGTGCAGCGTGGGCTGTGACAAGTCTCACAAAAAGAGGGGATTCACTTTTTTTTTTAATAACATGGATATATTGAATTCTGCATTTTGATTACTTTCTTATTAATTACTCACTGATTCTGCATTTAGGGTCTTTTATTTCTGTATAACAGACCGTTGCTAAGTAAAATGGGCCGTTGCTAGGGACGCCGCTCTGATCAGCGGAGCAGGGCAGAAGAACTATCAAGGATTTTTACCTTGTGTTTCATTTTTACCAGCTTCAGACTAATTGTGATGTTGGATAAATGACTTGAAGCTTGTTAGAGGGAGAGTGGAGGCTCTCTGCCTCCCTCACCGCTGCTGGAATCAAACCTGCGATCAGAGCGGACAGAGCGGACAGGCCAGCGCAGTGTCACAGCTGTGACCAGAGTGTCTGTGCCACCGCGAGTCCGTGACACAAACGTGTCCCGTATCGTAATCTCTTATGACAGACAGGACGACATAAATGCGCACATCGTAACATTTACATGATAATTCATCAATCTACTGATTGATGATCAAAAGCTCGTTGAAAACAACTACACACGAGTCGACAGGAGGAGGGTGAGGAGCAAACAGCGGAGAAGTGACCGGACTAAGGACTTTGATCAACATTACGTCTCTAATTAATTAATTAATTCATAAACTGTGTAATAAGTGTGATAATATAGAGTTAGTCTGTTGTTATAGAGATATAAACCCAGACAGGATGTATGAAACCCTGTCATTTTGTCAAGAAACTGTTATTTCCATCCTGCGGTTTGCATGCTGTTGTATGAGGAGACCTGTCACATCGGACACAAATATGGCGGCGGTCCCTTCGACGTGACGTCACTGCAACCCATGAATAGATAGATATCACGTGACGTCACACAGCGTTCGCAGCCGGTCACAGCGCCATCTTGGGTACCGACTTCCAAAGGCGGTCTATGGGCTGTGACCTAATACATCCATGGCTGTGACATCAAATCTCACAAAAATAGTGGATAAACCTTTTTTTATTACATGGCTCTATTGAATGTCGTATTCCGATAATTTATTGATATTTCTGATATTTATTTACATCTTGATTTTGCATTTAACAGTCTGTTATTCCTGTTTAACAGATCGTTGCTAAGTAAAATACACTAGGTAGGGACGCCGCTCTGATCAGCGCAGCACAGAAAAGAGAAACTATGCAGGATATTTACTTTCTGTTTCATTTTTTACCGTCATTAAACAGCTTGGGAGACATGTACGCCAAGGGAGGCTGCCTCACTCTACTGAGTGTGAGCGGCATGTACGTTCACGTTGCTTTCGTGAATTGTAAACACGCAGACGCCCCCTCGGTTTTAGCGTCCAGCAGTTTAGCGGCTAATTCAACAGCAGTGATGGATAACTGTACCGGAGAGGCTCAACATGAGCTTCATCTGAGGAATAAACGGCAGCTTTTACCTGACGGGAGACCGACGCCTGAGCTACGGTAGCTAACAGCTAACCCCCTCCCTCCCTCCCTCCCCCCTTTCTTATACACGCACACACACGGCCCAGGTTGTCTGTCATATCTGTTGTAAACCTTGTAATAACAGCTTGCTGAGTACAGTTAAAACTATTGTTGCTTCGGTTTGAGTGTGGATTAATTGTTAACGGTTTGTGATAACGTAACTGTGTAGATGGCGTATTGTGATGAGAAGGTGTTGCACATATTTAGTTTAAGACTTATCTGTGCAAACCATTGTGCAAAACCTGTTTGTTGTGACTTTTTGCGTGATAAGATGATTTGCCGAATTCTTCTTCCATTCCTGCAGCCTTTTGTCTCAATGTTAACGGTGGCAAAATGTCCAGATATTTTATTACTTTATGAAAATAAATGTCTGTGAGTTAAAAAGAAGTGGGCTACGCATTTCTGGTTTGATTTGGCTTTTCGTGTATTTGGAGGAGAGACAGAGCGAGCGAGAGAGAGAGAGAGAGAGAGAGAGAGAGACGAGGAGGTCCGCTGGGTGAGCTAGATTAATTTTTAACGGGAGAGAGAGCGGCGCACCGCGCTGTCAAAGCTCGTCTCAGCAGAAATGGTGTGTGCTTTCAAGGCAAGGCCATCAAAATGAGAAATATCCATATCCAAACTACATCAGGCAGCAGTCATTTCTGGTCAGAGAGGATGTGGCTGCACTGAGCTGAATAGAGGTTAACTCAGTGTTCGGTACCCAGCATGGCGGCGGCCAGGTGGAACGCACCGTGACGTCACCTACTGATAAGTATCAATATAGCCATATATATTATATAAGCAGCCAGACACACAACTCAAAACACTTTATAGTAATGCTTCACATTCATATACATACACATACTTTACAAAAAATAACAATAGTCGTTGCTAGGCAACCAATATAGACGACTCTTATTTTTCTATTTTTCGAACAGTGTGTGTATATAAAAATTTTCAAAATTGTTACAAATTTCTGAATTCATGTCCATTTCTCATGAGAGCAATGGACTGTCATTGTTATGTTCAATGTTTATGAGTAATGTTCATTTGTTATCTATTTGACACCTGTTTAACTGTTTGACAACTTTCTAATATCTGAACTCGTGTTGTGTTGTGGGATGAGGTCAAAATTACTAACTAACTAAATAACTAACTATCTAACTAACTAACTGACAAACTGAGTGACTAAATGGACATTCTTTAGCCCAGATTGCAATGATTGGAAAATCAGTTTTATAATTTTTTATATACACACACTGTTCGAAAAATAGAAAAATAAAGAGTCGTCTATATTGGTTGCCTAGAAACGACTATTGTTATTTTTGGTAAAGTATGTGTATGTATATGAATGTGAAGCATTACCATAAAGTGTTTTGAACTGTGTGTCTGGCTGGCTTTATAATATATATGGCTATATAAATGCAGTACATTTAGCATTTTTGCATTAGAATGAATGGAGGTCAAAATGACCTCTTGGCGGTTCTAGGTAAAATCACTCTTTTTTTCGTTCTCTTTTATACTAGAATCGTGAAAACGCATAGGATGATGTAGAACACACTTTTAGGAAAAGTCACCGACTGGGAGACATAGGGTTTTTACGCAAACAGAGTTACGTGCATTTTAAGAAGCGAGAGAGGTCAAAATGACCTCACGGCGGTTCTAGTGT
>NW_028220171.1:0-28233 GCF_045865225.1 Trachurus japonicus | reverse complement strand
CGCACCCAGTAAACCTGTAACCTCTTGTTTATGACGGATTATACAACAAGTAGTTCCGACCAAGCAATCTGATTGGTCAATAAGACATTTAGAACGTGCTCAAATCAGCATTACAGCACGGCTGACTCATCACTGAAAATATTACTTCGCGATGTCATGTTGTTTACACATCTCCGTGGCAACATGGATTTTTCCCCTTTTATTTAAAAAAACGTAATTTATTACTCGTGAAAATAAATCACAAACTACACTGACTCCTGTAGGTTGTTCCTGACAGTTGCCAACGTCACATTTATGGAACAATCATGTTATTTTATTTTTTGTTAATATATTGTAAACTTCCCCGTTACAGCCGAGAGAATTGTCTCCCTCCCATGTGTGTAACTTAACGTTACAAAGTCGGAGAGACACGAGTTGTGATCGCGGTGAATATGTTTTTGCCTGGAGCTGAATATTTCATTGGATAAAACGGAGGTGATTACCTGTATGTTTCTCTCTCTCCCTCTCTCTCTCGCTCGCGCCTTTTGGGCTTTTAAATAATCTGGAGTAATCGTTTGGCTTTCTCTATCAGCTGTGTCGGCAACACGGCGCTATAACTTCATTTACATGCAGAGTTTGCGGTTGTAGAAGCTACATCTGTGAAAGGAAAAAAAACGGCATCTTTGTTATAACTTGGGCGAGTTTGTGCGGTGTTGATTTAGTTCGGGAAAGTCCGAGACCGCGTTAAAACATGAACGTCAGCTCAGAGTTCACTCAACTGGGACTAGAAAATAATTTCTGTTGCTAGGTCGTTACTAAGGTTCGGACTATTTGCTGTAGAGGTGAACTAGGTTCCATTACACATAGGAGTCTACTGACGTGACTGATTGTGTTTCAGTTATTAGTCAGACCCCATTTATTTCCATGGAAACGGGAAGCACACTCGCAAAAAACTTTAAATTTTGAGAGCAAAACGTCCACCAGCATGAATATTGATTTAATTATACGCTTTATTTTGTTGGTAATTGTTGTATAATCGCAATATTACCCTCGAGGGTGTGCTTTAACGTAATTTGAGCACTTCGGTGATGCTTGCGGACCTCGGCGCAAGCGCCTCGGTCCTGACCGCATCACCGTCGTGCTCAAATGACGTTAAAGCACACCCTCTCGGGTAATATTGCTTAATTAAACAACACAAATATACACATCATAACATCCTATATGATATACAGTATGACGTTATTGATTGATTTCTCGCTGACTTTGTTGTAAACAAATGCACATGGCCAGGAGGAGGGTTAGTAAAACAGTGGAAAAGCTACCTGGACTTACATAGTTCCTCTTTAACTAAAAAAATGCCAATAAACAGATTTTTCAAAACAAATAAACAGACAAAAAACAAAAAACAGGATAGATTCCTCCAGTGAATCTCAGAGCAAACATTGACTTGAACACGAGGATGAACTGACAAGCCTTTGGGTGTCAAAGGTCACTGACCTCAGAAAACGCTCTTTTTCAGTCATTATTTTAAGACTTCACAAAGCAATTATGACAAATATTGACACGAATAGGGTTAGGGTTATATGACTCTAGATAAACAGTGACCTAACCTGAAACTAGTCTCATTCAGTCTCATTTGTTTTATATATTTGATCAAATTTGGTTCATCGTCTGCACATCTGGCAGCATGAGCTCAAACTGTTTCACACACACATCACTCTAGCACACACACTCAGACAGACACCTCAGGACACTTCGACCTGAAGTCTGGATGAGCTGGAATCAAACTGCTGACCCTCTGTTTAGTGGACGACCTGCTCCACCGCCCTTCACTTCACTAACATGTTTTTTCCGTTCCTTTAGGCAGGATGACTCGTCCCATTTCAGTGTTGAGCAATAAGGGACATGTAGTTCATACTCATCAAACCGCACAGAGCTGCATGTGTCTCGATCCTCTGAAGGCAGCTTTACCCTCCGACTCTCCTCCCGTTGTCCAACGAGTGGAAGTCGTAGCCCAGAGCAACGTTTTCTTCCAGCTGAGCGACTCCCGTCAGTCACTGCCGGCCGGTCAGCGATGCTTCGAGATCGTTAAGGCTCTGAGGCATCCTGGCGCGAAGACCTGCACCTAATATCACGCTCCACAACCCTGTCAATACCCTGCAGCACCACCAGAGAGAGAGAGAAAAAAAAAAAAAGGAAAGCGGCGAGCGCTGCCTAAGTGCTCCCAGAACACCAAAGAACACACAATCATTCACCCCCGCTGCCCAGCCGGGTCAAAGCCACCAAGAAGAAAATCAGCTGTCATCTGTCTGGAGGGAAATGTAAAAGGCAGTCAGACACTCCGCCGGGCTGAGAGCCATTTAGCTAGTCATGCAGTCACTTTAGTTAAAGAGTCACGACTGAGTTAACAGTTTTCATGCATCCAGGCCGCAAACAACTGGTTATATCCTTAGTTGTTTACATCTCACAAGCTGCTGTGTCTGGTTCAAGTTCACCGCACAGTTTGAAAACAACTGCAACTAATCTACCCACAATGCTCCTGAGCAGATTCTGAAGGAAATAAAAACAAGATCTTTGGAGAGATTCACTTGAATACTTTTTTTTTTTTATCAAGGCTAATGAAACAGATCTTTCTATATAACCATTCACAATTAAAATAATTAGTTGCAGAGGAAAAATCTACTAAATGTACTAATATTGGAAAATGAAAACATAAAACTAAATATTACAGTTTATTTTCTAAAACAGATGCTGTTATATGTTTTGATTGCACTTATCAGCATTGAATATGATCAAGAAAACCATCCATTATTGATTCTAATTGGCAGAAAATAAACATGTCTCATGTGTTTGTTATATGATATTATTTGTAGATATGATTTCTGAGAAAAAGTTACAAGTTTACAGAGGAAGGAGTAAAGGCAACTGAGTGTTGTTGGAGCCTTTTCAGATTATAATTGGTTTAATAGAATAAAACTGACCTGAATCAATAATTGAAATAATTGAAATCAATTGCACAGGGACAGTTTGTGTGACATAAATGATTGAACCGGAATACTTCATTTCCTCCATGGAGCCACAGAGGTACAATCGCTACTGAGGAAGACAAATAGCATGATGAAGTCAAGACTTTCACACTGTTATTCTGATTAAATGCATCCGTACAAGTTATCTATAGATCGAGTTAACTCAAATAACAATCTATATAAACAGCTGAATCAATCATAATCAGATAAAACACACGGAAAAGGAACATTTTCAGAAAAGTTTTGATATGTTTTGATGTTTTAAAGGAAGTTGGATGTTATTTAAAGAGAGCTGCACAGTTTGGGAGCTTTGACAGCAAAAAGGCGTAGTGACCACGCTGAGGCTGAGAAACAACCCCGCCGAGCCCCGTTTGTTGACGCGAGAGGCAAACACCAGAAATCTGTGATATTTTTTGAGCGCGGCCAATCCACGTTTGAAAGTCAGAGAGAGATACAGAGATAATAACTTCACTGGTAACAGCCAGAGATGACTTGAATGCGACACAGCCACAGCTCATATCTCCAGGGAACTGGTGTTGGCATGAAATCCATCCACAGCTTCTCTGGTTTCACTGTGTTTTTGATCAACTCCATCCAGTCCACAACACTGCTGCTGTCTGCACTGCTAACCTTAAAGTGTGAAATGCAACTTTTCAAGACAGATTGAGGAGAAAGTGAGCTCCAACTCTTCATTGCATACCAACTCTTGCTATGCAGCACTGAAATTTTCCAAATTGTTGCTCCAGTAATCATGTGCAGCGTTTTTCATTGATGGATTTTTAAAAAGGCAGGGAGCAAGAGTCACAATCACTCCGTTTCATTGATGTTTCTCAACATTATTCATGTGGAGATTGTATTCGAGGTAATTGTGTGGAGGTTGGCTGTAGTACAAAGAAAACAAACATTTCTCGGGGTCAATAATAGAGGGAAAAAAAAAAAACAAAAAAAAAACTGCCGTCGATAATGGAAACGAAGCCACTTCTGCGAAATGAGCAGCACAAGGCGAAGCTGCACATAAACCAGAAGTCTTTATGTAGAGCAGCTCTGTTGTTTGTCATATTCTTTAGGGTGCAGGCTGTGCAATTAATTGAAAAAGAAAAAAAAAAGAAAAAAGTCCTGCTTCCAAACTGCATGAGGGTGCAGTTTTCTGGGAGGGTAATGCTTCAGGCGGCCCAATAAACAAAGCAAGCCTGCGCTGTGCAGAGACCTCTCGTAAACAAGTCAGTCTGCATGTTGCTGGATAATCTTTCATTCATATTCAAGGTGACCAAAGCCTGAACACTAGCATCTCATTTCCTCTTTCTTTTTAGCATTTTAAGAGGTGGAAGAAGTTTGAAAAAAAAAAAGTGTATCTATCGCCACTAAAAACAAAGGGGGGGGGGGGGGGGAGTCTTGAATAACAACTTTCATTTTTCACATACTAGCTAATCAAATTACTGAGACGCCCAAAAGTATTTTTTACCACCTTTAATTCCCACTGCAGTCTCCTTGTAATGACATATGCGATGTTTCTCGACATAAAACTCTACAGTTTCTTCGACAATTTAATGACGCTGTAGGTTTTTTTTTGTCTGAGAAATCATATATTTGTGGCTCTAAGAACCAAAAAAACATCTTGCAGTAGTTTTACATCTCCTTTCTCATACTTATTTCTTTCTTGAATAGAATAGATTTTGAACAGTTTTGTGTAACTCGTTTCCTTCTGCAAATTTGTTTGTGTGTAGGCTGGTGTAGTGTGATAACTCCATACAGTAATGTTGTATTTACTACCGGCTGTGCAACACATTGTCCCTCGGGGATAATACAGGTTCCCCTGAACCTTGAACCCCCTCTCTCTGGAGCTTCAGCAACAACAACTGTTTTCTGGGTGATAAAATAAAAACACATCACATCTGAAGTAAAGACGGTGGGTCTCAGTGGGCGGGGCTTGAGGAAAAACCTGCTTCGTTATGACATCACAAAGTAACAAAAGTCCTCACAGCTTGTTTAAAGGTCGAGTTTCTAAAATGTGTGTAGTATAACGCAAGAATAGGACACTCAAACAGAAACAGAAGTGCGTTTTTTACTCAAAATCTTCAATGTAAATATCTAAGACGTTGTTTCTCTTATCGTCCCTCCACCTGTCAGGTGTGGCACATCAAGATGCAGATTGATGATCATGATTACTGAGGCTAAAACTGCAGCATTCAGAGGAACTTCAGTCATGTACAGAAATCAGTTCAGTATTACACTGCAACACAAAAGTGAAAAGTGTTGCACAGCGTGGTTACGACATATAACCGGCATTTTAAAGTGGCCTGACCTGAGCAGAACTCATGCGGCGTAATCAGCATCGTGCTGTACGTCTGAGATGTGTCTGAGAGAACAAATAAGAGTAAGTCCTCCTATTGCAACAAAAGGTTGAAGACCTTGCACCGTAAAAAATAAAGGGCTGTGAAAACTCAAAAATTCTAGGTAACTGGCTGCAATAGATTTTTGCGTTTTGAGTCCAACTAAAACTCTCAAGTTTTGAATAAAACCACATAAAGTTAAGCCAACAAATTATCTTTTGTTGAGATAACTTGTAAATTAACTTAAAGATAACTTCAAATTTTGAGTTTTTTAAACACTTAAAATTTAGTAGTCTCAACTTATTATTTTTGTTTCAGATAAGTTACCTTTCAAATGCATCAAAACTCAAAAATTCAAGTTGTACTTATAAATACTCTCAAGTTGTGGCAACTAAAACAACAAATAATACAAATACAAATAATACTAGTTAAGTAAAACATCTTTATTTAAACATTTAATGCAATATTCCAGCAAATATGATTAAATCTATCTAGTGCAAGTACTGTACACTGCACCCACAAACAAAAAGATGCAGACTGGTGTGGCCAAACTTGTTAAAAGAGTCCAAACCACAACACAGTCAAAAAGCACTACAGCAACACCACAGCAATGCTGTTAACAGTTTGAAGCGAGGCCGGTGCACCATCCACGAACACGGTGAGCACTCCCATTTGGACCCCTTTTGTTTGTCTGTCTTCTGGATCGGTGTCCTGTTGAAAGCAGAAATTCAACCAAATTCAATATAAACACTGTTAAGATAACTAAACACCTATGTCAGCGTGTAATTTTAAATTTGTGTCTCAGCCTGAGTAAACCTGTAGTGTACAGTTACTGTGCTATACAGTTTTTTTGCCTGTGATTCTAATTGCTATTCATCCCTGTAACAAGCTACAAGTCATTTATCTAACATCACAATAGTCTGAAGCTGTTCAATGGCGGTAAAAATGAAACATCAGGTAACTAGCCTTGTTGGCTAACTCTGCCCCACTTACAGTTTTCTTTTAACTCTGTTGATTAGTGGTGCACTGTCCTATGAAATAAACTAATAAATGAAATGAAATATCCTAAATAGTTTTTCTCTGTGCTACTCTGGTCAGAGCGGCGTCCCAAGCAACAGTGTGCTACACTAAGCAGCGGTCTGGCAACGGACTGCAGGAATTATTCTTCTGTTGTTGTTGCCTACAATGATCAATAGATTGTGGTATTCTGGTAAAACTCCATATTCAACCTTAAATTAAATGGCTGGTTAAATAAATTACTTGTGTTCCAGGGAGAAAGGAGGCTCTCAGCCATTAAGCTGGGTTACGCTACTGTAGGTGGAAGGCAAAAATATATGGGGCGTTGGTGATTAATACGGTTTTTTGGGAGCTACAATCCAAGGTGTGGATATTTCATCTTTTCTATATTCTAAAGCAATATGGCATAGAGAATTATATGTGCATGATAATTAATGTGCACTCATGGTTGACCAAAAATAAAAACAGACATTCTGTACTCACCAGGCGTTTCAGGAAAAGTGTCTCTGAAATCTGAGGTCTAGACATGCTCTGCTTTGATGCATTGTGATGTCTGGAAATTGGACACAGGAAAGCCATAGGACATTTGGTTAAAAACAGTGCAGCTGAGATTAATTTGTGACTAGTTTAAACTTAGGTCTTATATTGGGGTGGCATCCATCAAATTTGGACGAACCGGGAAGAGGACAGACAGATTTAATTTTTTTCAGGACAATATCGCATTTCGGGGCTTCAATACAAGAGGGACATTAGCACTATGGAGGTATTTGGATGTTTTTTGGTGTGTCTTTTTGTTACGAAGACAGTTGGTATCCATTTGCAACCGTTATATGGACATGCACTGCTATGCCAAGACCCCCTGTAACTCAGAGAAGCGACAGATAACTCTGAAACTTCTCCCAGCCCTTAGTCGACACAAGGAGAGAAATTTCAATTTTGGGTGAACTATCCCTTTAAGGGCTTGCTCAGGTAACCCTGAACCATAATCAAAAATACATGATATTTATAACATGAATTCACCTGTTCATCAAGAACAGCCAAGCGTCTCTCCCTGTCTTGTCCCTTTTCCTGGCACAGCTGCTCTAAATGTCCACAACAGTTCCTTGGTTACACATCAGAACTTGCTGCAAATCTGAAATAAACAAAAAACAGCACACATTAATCCAACCGAACCAGTTCACATGGATTTTCTCTTAAGTAGTCAGTTTCTGAATACCTTTATTGGCAAGGTGCTGAATTACTCGTTGTATAAGGCAAGCAATAGTTCTGTGATATAAAATAGTTAGCAACTTTTTCACACACATTTTCTTACCTGTTCCTTAAGACACAGGGCAGGCCATCTCTCCTGGATTTCTGTGACCATGGGCTGCACCTCAATCTTCTCCTGTCAGTCCACCAAGACAATTAACAACAATTAATGTCATATATATTCATGTTTACATGACACCCAATTGTAAAAATGAGTCTCTAAAGTAACATTAAACTTTAACATCAGAGGCACACATAAGCAGTATACCAGTTATTTGTAGCACTGCTCATTGTGTTTAATAAATGAGCTCCAGTTCCACTGTAGCCGCACTAACGGAGCTAACAGAGCTAACGGAGCTAACAGAGCTAACGGAGCTAACAGAGCTAACTGGTAAACAATTAACATCTACAACTCTCTTTAGCCGTGAGGGGGACAATAAATATATAATAATGTATAATCTGCACACGTGAACCCTGACTTTTAGTACCATATTGAGCAAAATACTCACCTTGAGAGTAAGAAGTGTAAGAGATGTCGGCAGCACATGGCAGCAGTGTCGTTGTGGTGGAACCCCTGCAGATATGCATTGGAGACCCCAGTTCTTGTTGTCTCAACTTCTAGAACTTGTCCTGACCTCAAATGCACAGTTTTGAGGTTTGCTAACTCAAGTTATTAAGTTAGGCCAACTTTAGCCAAAAAACTTGAAAAAGATAGTTGAAATAAATAATGTTTATTAGTTTACAACACAACTCAATGTTTTTTGTTTAGTCAGCTGAAAAAATATGGTAAGGCCCACAACTTTAAGTTTTCATTTTTAGAGTGTGGGCAAAAACAAAAGTGTTGCACTTCTACTTTTGTTCAGTGTACTTAATGGAGATACCCATGAGCCTTAGCTGTTTTATCATGGAGAAGCAAACAGTCAGAGGGTACGAATCCTAGCTGACTTGACAGGGTTGATGAATTCTTCTAAAACTGACCCAGACAGTGGACTCGTTTCTACTTGGATGTGCACGGTTACCCGGGTACTCGAGTACTCGAGTAGCAATCTGCTACTCGGGTATGAATTTATTACTCGGGTACCCGAGGATTAAAAAAAACGGCACGTCAGAGCGCAATCTAGTGTCGGATCAGACTACATTATCATGCCCTGGTTCGGCTTTTTGTAGTGTTAAACAGTTTCGGATCAAGCAACGTGATTTTCTGCTGTGTAAAAGCGTTTTTGGATCGAGCCTCGGACTTTCAAACCTTTTACAATAATTCTCCCTCCCTCCCTCGGCGACGTACGCCGTCGGGAGGGAGACGACAGGTCTCAAGTCTGGTAGAAAATATACTTTCACTTTACAAACACTCTGAAACCTTCCCTGTTATTTCCTGAAACGATGCGAGGCAGAGAGGACCGAAGGCACCAACATGTGTAGTGTGGACTAATAAATAAGCACCGCTAATGATTTAAAAAAGAAAAGAAAAAAAAAGTTTTCTCCTCCGTGGCAGCCGCGGCATAAATGCGCTGCACTCAGCGCTGCACTCAGCGCTCAGAGCGCATGCAGCGCATTTATTCCCCGGCATAAAGATGCACATCTGCCTCGTATGTGCATCTTAAACTCCAGTCTCTACTCTTATTATCCACCTGACATTGTGTGTGACGACGCTGTGTGTCAGTAATGCGGACTGTCTGACGGACAGAGCGCATTTATGCACCGGCTGCGCTCTGTCCGTCAGACATGACGTCATTTTATTTTTTATTACAGTACTCGATTACCCGATTAGTACCAGCTTCGGTTACACGATTAGTAAATTAGTCGAAATGCCCATCCCTAATTAATATTTCACATGAAGCACAGATATTCAATACTCGGTGGAAGTTTCTTATGGAAATACTCCTCCAAGGTCACAGCAGGTCTCTCACCTTCGGCTTTTCATGAAATAATCAGATATATTCCTCAAAAACAAGTGCAACTGCTCATTTGTGGTACGGACGATTAAGCCAGGAGACCTTCGTCTTTGTTTGGAGGAGCTCCAACCGATGCTCTCCCAAAACAATGTGGATGCAGAAATTAATAATAGCTCAAACCCACTTTAAGCCTGTGCTATGGCGAGATTTAGCAAAAGGCATAAAAACTGTGGGTCAGGCCTCTGCACAGGATCAGATCTATAGACTGCAGCTCCACAGACTTTGCTGCTGAATCACAGATTTACCTCGAATTACATGACGTGAAAAAAAAATATTCATGAATGTCAATAACCACAAAACAAATATTAAAGTTTTATTCTTATCTTTGCAGCTAAATGATGAATGAATGATGAATGATGATGCATGCTGACAGGTTTAACAGACGTTACTGTGCTGGTGTGAGAGAGGCAGGTATTCATAGTATTAATGACAACAGGAAACTCTGGCCTGAAGGAGTGACAGTGACATATTGCTCAGGTGTCTGAGGATCAACAACATGATGACATTTTCTCACAATGAGGAATGGACTGACTCATGGTGGAGGAGACAGAACAAATTCTCCATATTTAGTTTTCCTCCTTTTCAACAAGTTGAAAACATTCACTCTAATCTCTTAGAAAAAAGAAACAAAAAAAGAAAACTCTTTTCTCTTTCAGTCGACCAGTTGGCTGGCCAAAGCTAAAGCCCTATACACAGCCTCCAGCAGGTGTTGTGAATATAAAGTAGAGTGGGAGTGCATCAGTCATTGGCCGGTCTCATTTGGTATGCAAAATAAAAATGAGTTATACAAAACGAGGCCTGGCAGGAGGCTGCAGACGGGCTCAATACAGCTGCAGAGCAGAGTGACCAAGTCCAGAGTGGAAAAAAAGGGAAGGAAAAAAACACACAATGTCAAAGTAAAGTCAAGTTGTTTCAGTCAAATGACTTCGTCAGCTGTTCAGCTGTCAACAAGCTAATTGGATGCAAAATGGACAAAGTAAACCAAAGCCAGGTGTTTAAAATAAAAGTTAAATTATTCATAATAGTCAACCCAAAATCTATATTACATAAGGACTGAGTCTAGTACTTGTGTGAAAGTCCTTTGACATCACAGCTGGATTTTCTGTGACTTTCCAAAACTTTTTGTTGAAACTTTTTATTGAAAACAATGTTTATGTTAAAAGGTTGCGAGAAAAGAATGTAGATGTGAGATTGTTCAAGGAACTCTCTTGTATCTATATTTGTTTTTCATGTAGACATTAATAGTGTGGAACAGGGCAACAGGGCAATTTCTACCCTACCCTACTTTCGTCTCCTCAGCAACATTATGCTCCATTCAGAAAAGCAGAAGTAAACTCTCTCTGAGTTTAGCTGGTCAGAGATGCAATTCATAATTTGATGCTTCTTCTCACAAAGAAATTGCAAATAATCTTTTTTTTAAACTGTAACTTATAATAATAACTTTATTTCTATGGCACATGGTGCTGCTCAGAGCTACACTATGGAGACTCATGGGATTTCTTGGTTTCCCTCATCAAACTCATCAAATACACAATCCAGCAACTCCAAAACGCTCTGGTGGACAAGTTGTGACTTGCACATTCACCACGCTATGAGATAATAACAGAACGTTACCAGACAGAGTTGTTTTAGAGGCAAATGCAGAGACTGCTTTCTGAAAAACTGCCCCAGACAGGAACATGCATCAGTGGGTTTGCATGAACACCCACACCAAATACAACAGCCATACAAGCAGCTAACATGAATTGACATTGAACCCACATAAAAAGTACAACAGAGGCTGATGGGAATGCTGTTAGTGATATAGGTAAGTATTGGACTCATCACAACACTTGGTGAAAGGATTCATCCTCTCTGTATCATGAATGTTGACACTCAATTTGACAGCTGGGTCACTGACATAACAGACTTCATGTAATAGCACAGCGATAAAGCAAAGAAGCCCCTATTTATCAACCCCCTTAGGCAAAGATACAATAGCGAACAACACCACTGAGTTAACTGGCTGGTTTCAGCTCCACATCTCTATTTAGACAGTGAAGCGGTTGATGACACAGAATTATTTGCGAATGCCGAGTAAATGTTGTCCATGTAAATATTCACTGGCAGCACCGAGCGCTAATCTACTGTAGTATTGACAATCTTCTTATCACTTAGACAAAGGGTAAGCAAGAAGAAACCTTTAGGAAGTGTAAACAGTTCATTCAAACGTCGGCACTGACACGAGGAGCGTGCTGTAAGTCCAACAGCTCAGTGTTGTTGGGTCTTTTTTTGTCGTTGCTTCCTCTAAATCTTCCAAACAGATGAACAAAACACACACACTTTCCCCCAAAGCTCCTCTCACAGTTTCCAAAGTGTTTAAAACAAAAACTCTGGTGCCAGTGCGATGCAGGCAGGATTAGCTGGTATCTCTGCCCCCCCCTTCCTCTCCTCTCCTCTCCGTCCCTCCACACACAAGGCTCCCTCATTCACATGCCGTCCACATCTCTGCCTCTGAAAAGCCTCTCTACCATCATCACCACCACGCCGCCGTACGGTATAAGTCATCGTGGCAGATGAAACAAGCACAGTCACATGAACCGGGAACACACCGGTAATATTAGCTGTGATAGTCCTAATAAAGGCTGCGGTACATTCTCTTTTCTTCGCTCACCAGAACGGAGACGCATTTGCCCAGCATTCAAATAAGAGTGTGAAAACCCAATTTAGACGGAGAAATTACTTCTCTCACCTTCACATTGTGTGGTGGGTTTCAAATGACAGACGACCGTGACTGTGTCAGATTTTCACATGCACACACATAATATGTTTCCTTGCCCTTTTAAACTGAGTCATCACAGCTGCACACCAAACCAGACAACCAACCCTAAACCTCCAAACAGCCATTTAAACTAGTGGGGAGCAGCACATCAACCCATCGGACCCCACAGGTACAGTATACACAAGTTCTGGTTTTTGGATGACACAACTCAAGTTAGGAAAGAGAAAAAAGTTATTTCTCTGACAGATATTTTCTTATTCCCTTCCAGTTTCAATTCTAATTTGTTTGTTTCTTGGCTTTTAAATTGACCCTTTGTCAAGGCCCCGCCCCCCACGGTTACTGTTGCTAGGTTGGACAAACAATGGTCACGGAAGGGTTAACTCCCATTGGAAACCATTGAAAATTAGGCAGATTTAAATTGCTTGTAAGGAAAATTTTAATTAACTTATACATCAGAAAAATAGTGTCCATGATAGAGGACAGACGTGGCTCAATAGCGATTGAACGGGCATTACCTGACTTTTCCGAAAAATGGGGAAAAATCATTGTTTTGGTCACTCACTAGCTAGTAGCTAACGGCGCTAGCTAACGTTAGCTACAAGCTAACGCTTAATCTCCGCCGATCTCCCGTTTCTCCTCGTAAAACTTCGCAAAGTTCAAAAGACATTAGCAGCGGTAATGTTACGTTTGCTAGATAACTTTGAAGGTATTAGATCTTCTCTGTCTATGAACACGACCAGAGAGTGGACTGGAGAATGAATGAGCTTAGCACTTAGCACAGTACAGCCAGGGAAAACAGGCTCACTTCTCATGAGGACTGCACACAACAACAACAAACAAAACTTTGCAGTTAACCCCTGACCTATGCCTACAGCTCCCCCTAGTGGACCACCCCCAAACCCTATTATTAAGCTCAACTATGTGACGACCCCACCCTCTAGGTTGGGGGCTGGTCTTTGGCGGGCTGCTGGTTGGTCTGCTTTTGTGTTCAGGTTCGTCGGAGGTGGGACCGTCATCTAGAGGAATGCGCCACACCTGGGCCCGGTGGAGCGCATTTGACCCCGACGCTGGCATCACTGGCTCTCTTACTCCTCTCCACGCCGTCTCAGAGGACGCCACGGCGCGGCCGGCTCCCTTGTTTTCCTTTCTGTTCCGCACCCACACGCACACATGCATCCACACACGCCTACACTACTGACCACTGATACTGATCTTTTGCATTATTATTGATTATGTTAAAATAAACGTATCACTTGCGTTGGAACCTCGTCTCCTCTCCCATCTTTTGTTACCGTCTTAGAGCCGGACTGTAACATGTGGGGGCTCGTCCATTTTTCGTTGACCCAGGTAATTTTTCGGAGCGCAGGTGAGGCCTGTGGGCGGATTTTCATTGGGTTTTGTGAATGAAGTCCGTAGCGGTTGTAGTGTGACGTCAGCACACAGCTGTTGCTGGTTACAGTGTTTGTTGAGTGAACGCTCAGCTGATCGCGGGAGTAGCGTTGACGAGGGGAAGTGGTTCTGTCTGTGAAGCCGCTGCTGGTTGCAACAAGGTAATTGTGGGCCTGTTGGTCAGTTTTTCTTTTTTCTTTGTGGCAGTGGACCTGACGGCCAGCCGCGGCCATCGTAAGTTGCCGTTGTTTCTGTCCCTGTTAGGCTGAAGTGCGGACTCCATTTGGTGTTCACAGTGGGGGGTTGTAGTGTGGTGTGAAAGTGGCTGGAGCAGTTGGCTCGGGAGCACGGCCGAGGCTGCAGGTAAGGTCGCCAATTGCTGGTTGCTCTGCCGGGTCTCTGGTAAAAAGTGCATAAATACCCACCGCAACTAACGCCTGAAGACTAGGGGGGAGTTTTAGCTAGTCTGGTTAGGCAGTTAGAGGGACGGTGCTACGGTGACGCTTGGGCTGCGGGGGCTGTGTTGGGTTCCGCGTGCGGCGAGTTTTGTTTTGTTTTGTGGCCATTTAAGCAGCGGGCGCAGTGGAAGTGAGTGTGGATGAGAAATGGCGAGTGCGGAAGTGTTTTTGAAGGAGCCTTCAGAGGAGTTGTTGGAGGACTTGTCACGTGAACAATTGATCCGTGTTGCGGAACATTTTGACTTGGATGTTGGTGACAAGAGAATGAGGGAAAATATGAAGAACATTCTCAAAGCTAATTTGTTTGACGAGGGGTGTTTCAAAACACCGGCTGCTGGTCCTGTGGGGAGCAGTGTTGTGTCTGACCGTGATGATGTGACTTTGACGTTTGAGCAGAGGAAGGAGTTGCTGTGTCTGCAGATGGAGAAACTGAAGCGTGAGACTGAGCTGAAAAGGCTGGAGCTAGACGAGCGGAGGCTGACGTTGCATGCTAGAGATGCCCGTGACCTCGTTGGTGGTTCCAGTTCGTCATTTGATGTTGGTGGTAGTCTGCGTCTGGTCCCTCAGTTCAGTGAAGGAGACCCTGACATTTTTTTCTCTTTATTCGAGCGTGTAGCTGAGAACAGGGGCTGGTCTGACTCTGAACGTACTCTTTTGCTGCAATGTGTGTTAACAGGTAAGGCACAGGAAGCCTATTCAGCGCTGTCAGTGGCGGAAAGTAGGGTTTACCTGTCTGTTAAAGCTGCAGTGTTGAAGATTTATGAATTGGTTCCTGAAGCCTACCGCCAGAAATTTAGATCCTGGGAGAAGTCGGGCAAGCAAAGCCATGTTGAATTTGCCAGGGATCTGGTCACTTTTTTTGGTCGGTGGTGCGTGGCTTCAGAGGTGGACACTTTTGGCGCTTTATGTGATATGATGGTGTTGGAAAAATTTAAAGATTCTGTTCCCAGCCATATTGCAGTGTACATCAGCGAGCACAAAGTGAAGACGGCCGCCGAGGCCGCTGTATTGGCTGACGAGTACGTGTTGACGCACAGGGGCGACTTCGGAGCTCCTGAGTCTGGTGTGTATCGAGGCCCAGCCAGTGGGAGGAGAAACGGCCTCCACGCCATGGTAAGTCTGAGTACACTACAAGGGGACAGTTTCATTCTGATATTTCAAAAGTTTGTAACTTTTGTAAAGGAAGGGGACATTGGAAATCTGAATGCCCAGAAGCTAATGCTCGCCGGGGAAATGGCGGGGGCCAGTCAAGTTCAGGTGTTTGTGCTGTGTCTGTGGTTCCTGTCTCTGTGTCTTCTTCTCAGCAGCTCAAGTGTGGGAGAGGACCTGACTTTTCAGCATTCATGTCCGAAGGCCGCGTGTCGCTGGTGGGAGGTACCAGTGTGCCGGTAAAAATCTTGAGAGATACAGCTGCACATGACTCGTACATTTTGAGCTCTGTGTTGCCTTTTTCTAGGGACTCTGACACTGGGGACTTTGTACCGATGCAGGGTATGGGATTAAAGATTGAGCCTGTTCCATTGCATTCTCTCTGTATTGACTGTGGTTTGGTGCAGGGAGAGGTTGCCATGGGAGTTCGCCCTGAGCTGCCCATCAGAGGAGTGGATGTCATCCTGGGAAATGGGCTCGCTGGCAGCCGAGTGTGGGCCGACAGTCCACCACCCTCAATTGTGTCATCTTCACCTGTTATTGTACCTGGTAACTTGGAGGAGAATGCTCAGTGTTTCCCTGAGGTGGTTACAGCTTGTGCCGTGACACGGGCCATGAGCCGTGCACAGCAGGAGCCTGAGCAAGGAGAAGAGGTGAATGAGATTGATGTTGTAAATGTCCCTGATTTGTTGTCTGTTTCTCGCAGTGTCCTAGAAGCAGAGCAGAGAGCTGATTCTTCTTTAAGCCAGATGTTTGGTGCTGTTCTCTCCAAGGAGGCTGAGAGGAGCGCTGCTGGTGGCTACCTGCTGCAGGAGGGTCTCCTGGTGAGGAAATGGTCACCACATGGTGTAAGCTTTGTTGGAAAACCAGTTTTTCAGGTTGTGGTTCCTGAGAAATTTCGTGTCGAGGTCCTTAAAGCTGCACATGGTCAGGTGGGGCACCTTGGTGTTCGGAAGACGTACAATTACATCTTGCGATATTTTTTTTGGCCTCATTTAAAAAAAGATGTGTCGCACTACATTAAAAATTGTTCCACCTGTCAGAGCAGGGGGAAACCCAATCAGGGAATAAATCCTGCTCCACTTTATCCCATTCCAGCGGTTTCACAGCCGTTTGAGCATGTGGGGATCGGTTGTGTCGGCCTTTTACCGCGTTCTAGGTCTGGTAGAAAGCCGAAATGCGTGTATGACCGGAAAGCGGAACGGCGCGTTTTTCGTCCGGGCGACCAGGTTTTGGCATCGCTGCCGGTGGTTCGTTCACCTTCCCAGGCTAGGTTTTGTGGTCCATTTACTGTGTTGCGTCAGGTGTCTGACCAAAATTATATTCTGTCAACCCCAAACCGCAGGAAGGCGACGCAACTCTGCCACGTGAACTTGTTAAAGCCATATTATTGCCGTGAGTCCAAGTCGGTGTCAGCTGTAGCAGCAGCAGGGAGTCCGTTCTCGGCGGGGGAGGACGATGGGGTTACCGCAACCGATGATGGGCTGCTGCGTGACCGACTTTCGAACAGTGAGACATTGGAAAATCTGCCGTCGTTGCTGGCACATTTGACTGAGGAACAGAGTGCTCAGTTGTCTGCGTTGATTCTAAATAAAGTAAACACTTTCTTGAAACCTGATGCCCTGTCGAGAGGTTATAGCTCCTGTCTACCTTGTTTGTCCCGTTGTGTGTAACCCTCTAGTCTCTTCTGTCACTCTTAAATGCTTCTCCAGGCGCCGGAGTTGCTGGGGGACAGGATTGGGCTCGTTGGCGTGCCAGGGATTAGCGGTAGGACGGTCAGTGTGAGCTTTGTACATGTATTTGTGGGTTATGGGTATATAAGTATTGGGTATAAGTAATGTGTAGGCCTACTATGTAATAACTATGTAATATGTCACTGTTAGTCTTTTTCATTTGTAGTGATTTGGGGGGCTAGCAGTTGCGGTGTTCCTTGTGGGAACCCCTCTCTTATGGGGGGGGGTGTGACGACCCCACCCTCTAGGTTGGGGGCTGGTCTTTGGCGGGCTGCTGGTTGGTCTGCTTTTGTGTTCAGGTTCGTCGGAGGTGGGACCGTCATCTAGAGGAATGCGCCACACCTGGGCCCGGTGGAGCGCATTTGACCCCGACGCTGGCATCACTGGCTCTCTTACTCCTCTCCACGCCGTCTCAGAGGACGCCACGGCGCGGCCGGCTCCCTTGTTTTCCTTTCTGTTCCGCACCCACACGCACACATGCATCCACACACGCCTACACTACTGACCACTGATACTGATCTTTTGCATTATTATTGATTATGTTAAAATAAACGTATCACTTGCGTTGGAACCTCGTCTCCTCTCCCATCTTTTGTTACCGTCTTAGAGCCGGACTGTAACAACTAACAGAAGGTTAAAGTAATATGTTATACAGTACACATGGGCCAAGTAGCCTATGTTTATTGATGTCTTAGGTTTGGGGAATGGGATAAAAATGACTCTGGGAATACGTTCCAGATATCGTGAGTTGCTATTGCAGGAACCCCAGGCACATTTTAACCATATTGAAAAATTATTAAGTAGTTTTTGCCAAAAAAATTGCTGTCTACCTATCTCGTTTCATAGGGTTTCATTCCAGGGTTGTCCAACCTTAGAATGTTGTGCAACATGTGACATGGGGAGAAGCGCTCTGATTGGTGGATCAGCAGACCAATCAGAAGGCCAACAAAGGGTCAATTGTATTCTAGTTTAGTTTAGTAGTTGGAATATCTTTTGTGCATTTTAAAAATACTGATCAAATGCATTTTTGGTTTGATTATACTCCCACATGTGATTACACTTAGAGCCAAGAAATATAATTGAATTCATTTGTATTTTTACTTACTTAAATGCCCAAATGTCGCAGAATGACATCTACAGATAAGATATCATAAATTTATGTCAAGATCTTATACTGTAACAACAAAAACCGTCAAAAATGTAAGCAAACAAGAGTCTGTCTTCATCACAGAAAGGGAATAAAAACAGTACAGTACAGTACTACAGTAACTGATATAAAGATGCAATTAAATGAGTCAATAACAGAAAGTTAATTGGCAAACGTATCTGAATTATTGTTTCAGGCGTTTCTTTGAGCTAAAACTTGCTGATATCACCCACTCACAGCTGCAGATTTGATTCGTCTCTTTGTCGAACACATGATATAAAACTGATGCTATTTGAGGACAGCACCTTGAAATGATGTAAATAACGACAGGCAAACCAAATGGATTGACTTGATCGACGAAGTAAAAGGCAGACTGATCAATAATGAAAAGATAAGACACTTGAATGGGACAGGATTGGTCATAATTGAGTGTGAAGAAGAGACATGAAGAGGAAGGCGGCGCTGCAGGAATCACAGATCAATAAAGAGACATTGTAACACCTCTCCAATACAGACATCCCATCTGTCTTCACAATGATATATTTATAGATCAGACCATAACTACTGAAAGAGATGTCGGCCGTCAAAAGGTTAGCTGAGGCGTGTTGGTGTCAGTTTGCAACACTAAATGCTTTGAATTCTCCTCTCGTATAGCAATAAAGCCTCCTGAATTTATAGTGGAGTTGTGCTAAAATATATATATATATATATATATATATATATATATATATATATATATATATATATATATATATATATATTTAAAAAAAACGGGGGTGAGACCGACGATTGATCCAGCTTCCTCTGGAGACACTGCTCCTCTGCTGCTGTGAAAGAGATTTCACTCCTAAATTTTAATTTATAACTTTCTGTGGGTGGAGAGTGGATCATGTCGGACTGCAGACTTTCACTGGTGGAGGTTTACGGATATTATTATCCACCATTTAATGAACCATTTTATAAATTAGATCTTATATCAATTACCAATCAGTTATTTAGGAGATGTCAGTGGTTCATAAGATCATTTATAAAGTGTAAGTAAATGATAAAAAAGATAGATTTACTTAAATATTTAGAATAGTGATATAATAGTATAACATTTATGTTTTGTGTGTGAATTAGTATCAGTGTAGGAAGAATGTTTTATAAATGATGAATTACTAATCCTTAATCCTTAACAGTGTGTAGTTACGATAAATTGTTACTTTTTCTCATAACAGAAGAATAAATCTGCTTCTCCTCATCTTTTACATTTATAGCCTTGACAATGTTTTTAAAACCTGTTAAATACAAATGAACTTTCTATTTGGATCATGGATGTTAAAACCATACGAGTAAATTCTAGTCAGGTGTAAAGCTCTTATTTAATAGCACTCTGAGTGATCGAGTTTGTTTCCAATTTATCTAAATTGTTTTGGAAAATCAGAATACTTGGATGTCCAACTTAAAGAGGAACTGTGAAGGATTTGTAGCTTAACTATGCTACATAATTAAACCGTTTTGAAGTGACTGTGATAGTTTAATAAATGGCATAACTTGTTACGAGGGAGAATGGAGGCGCTATGCCTTTGACGTGTGTGTCACATTCTCTTGGCTGAAAAACAACTTGGCAAGATATCCCAACGCGCCCCATAATCTCTTGCATATGACGGATTAAACAACAAAAATATACACGTCGTAATATTGTATATCATATGTAAGGTTACTGTATCTACCACTCTATTGGTTGATTTCTCGGTGGCTTTGTTGTAAACAAATGCACATGGCCAGGAGGAGGGTTAGCAAAACAGCAGAAAAACGACCACACATAGTTTCTTAACTGCACATTGTCTTTGTACTTTAACAGTGTGTCTTAGCAGTGTCTGTGATTCACTGCCACTATAGGCTTTATTCTTGAAAGAGATTTTAATCGCACTTTTACATGGTTGAATAAAGGAACCGGTTTCTTCTTCAATAGGATGAGATGGAAGTTTTATTTAATTTGTTCTAAACCTGTAAATTAATATATAAGATGAGATAAAGCTTCAGTACATGGGGCTAAATCTTTAATTATATTTGGGGTAGTCATTTTAATTCCTCTGTCCCTCTCTCTGTGGGCTACTTTCAATTGCTTTGCTATGACTAAGCCGGTGTGCGCTGGGGATCTTTTCCTTGACCACCGGACCTGAACTGCTGGATTACATGATGACAAACAGACTGTGAGCAGCAGCTCGGAGCCTAATGGGACCTGAGATGACTCTTTCTCAAACATTGTCGGGGCAGAAGAGTGTAGCCTGCAGTGGGTTTTCTGGAGGATCAAGACCTTTTAATGACTAAAGTACCTTTCACTCGAGCAGTGACAGAAGTGAAAGCCCCTCTCCTCGTGCCTCTCTCACCCCCCCCCTTTCTCTCCCTCTCTCTCTCTCTCCTTCTCCCTCCTCTATCCCCTCACTCTGCAGAGTGCAGCCAAACAGAAAGCAGCCTCTTGCCTCTGCTGTCATCGCTGTGGACCAGGCGGATGCTGCTGAGTGCTGCGGACCCAGAAGTGCAAAAAAAAAAAAAAATTCATCAGGGATCTGGAGAGTGTGAGAGTGTGGAGGAGGAGGTGGTGGCGGCGGCGGCGGTGGGGTGGGAGTAAAGAGGAGAGGAGAGGCACACCGTCTCCCTCCTGCACTTGGCGGGCTTTTTCTGCAGCATCCTTCCACTTCATCATGGATCTCTGGAGTAACAAAGTCCTGGGAATTATTACACAAGTCGCCCTGATAGTTTTCAGCTCGTGCGGGGAAACGAGAGGAGGTGAGTGTGGTCGGATTTTTTTTTTTGTACTCTGTGTGACAGCGGGGATCTGATGTGGAGTTGTGGAGCCGCTGCTGCTCAGTTTATGTTCATTTTAAATGTTTAAAAAGAAAGTGGAGCTCATGTGCAGCAGGAACAAGTGTGAAGTTCCTGAGCTCATGCAAAAATTCACTCAGTGTTTAGTTGAGCATGTTGTGAATTAACTAATGCAAATGAGCCTTTTTTTTTCCAACAGCATCCGGATTGAGGAAACATGCTCAACAACATGTGTTCATTGATTTCTTTTCATACATTTATGCAGAGATTTCCCACACGCTGCACTTTAATGAAGCAGAGGGAGCCGGTGTAGAAGAGCATGTGTGTGGGGAAGCTGAATGAAAAACACTTCTCCCTCCTGAGCCTATTTAAAAGGTTGCCCTCGAGCAAGGCACTCAGAGCCCCACCTGCTCCAATGGAGCTGCCCAGGCTGCAGAAGTCAGTGGCTGCAATATAAAGTGTTTGGAGGTGAAGGAGGGGAATCAGTACTGGAGAAGTTTGGAGTAGTTTCATGATTTTATTCTTATTTCATGTTGTATTTTTATTATTTTTTCTCTTTGATGCTGATGGTTGTTGTGCACAGAAAATGTCCAGTGGGTTAAGAAATCAAACTCTGGGCTAAAAAGATGATTTTTTAAAAATTCATAATCAAAACAACTCCTCTTTTTTCCTCATATTCTTTCGTGGAGGGATGTTTCGTACTTTCAATATTATTTTCCTCTTCATATTTTTCCATTAATTTCCCTGCATAATGAACTTTAGCGGGGATTTGAAAGAATGTGGAACATGTATAATTATGTATAAAAACTGTCATCACTTCAACTGCAATTGAAAATGAAGAATGAAAAAAAAAAACTAGCCGCCCGAAAAGATCATACATCATTGATGGCACATTTGGTATCCTGCATCGTACACTGTGTTGATGGAAATGTCAACAGAGAGATCATTTTACATTGGAGCCGTTTGCATGTGCCAAACACTGTCAAAACAGTGGAAATGCTGCTAACACAGCCTCATGAAGTGGCTGTCAGAGGATAAATGTTTATCCAGGATGAGACTGATGCTGTGCTCAATTGAATTTTGGAGTCAACATCTGTGGGCAAATAATATTCATTAAATAGTTGAGAAAATAAAACACCACTAAGTGAGTCAGGGTGAGGAGAGTGGGGGGACAGATAGATGGTAGATATTACCTCATCAGGCTCATATTCCCCTCGACAGACAACAGCTGCTGGAGAGAGACACACACTGGCATTATGGGCTTTGAAAGGGTAAAATAAGAGAGATAAAGAGATTTCTTTGCCCTGAAGGAAATGGTTAGGACTCAGCAGAGTGCCTTTCACAAGCCATAACCAAAAAGAAAAGAAAACGCCGCTGTCTCTCTCAAATCAATAAGTATTGCTCGAAACCCTTTTTCCTCCTCTTAAGAGAGCAAACATACACTACATCATCCATTTAATAATCTCAGATGCCCAGACCTCTCCCCAGATTTTATTTGACTTTGTGCTAGTGCTGAGCCAGTGCTACAGGCAAGGTCTGACTCCAGCTATTTGTCAGAGTGAACAAAGGAGGTAAAAAAAAAAGAAAGAAAAAAGAAACGTCACAAGAGGGCAGATGTTTCTGTTGCTGCTTCTGCAGCCGGTCGCAGTGACCCCCGCTCGCTCACTGAGACGGCCGTGTGCTTATTTAGGGGAAGTGGTGGGTGGTGTGGTTGGAGGCCAGTGTTTGACAGGATGTTTGAGCCCACTGATTAACTGACAAATCTACCACGGACAGTATTGTTTCTCCAAGAAGAGTCCTCAAGGAAGAAGAAAGAAAGAAAGAGCGTTTCAGTTCATGTGGAGTTAGAGCTGCATACGACTCTTTAGACATTAGTCAAATAAAGGTAAATGTCAACAAAAAAAAAAGATGTATGATTATGTAACTTGCATTATATTACGCATGGGTGGCAGCAATGTTTCTGTAAATTACATAAATCCTTTGTGGATTGTGGATTTACACGTATTGAGCACTTTATCAGGAACAGCTGTTTACCTGCTGAAGATACAGGTCAGATGCTTCAGAATCAAAATCAAAATATAGGAAAAAAAGTGTCATGTGTTTGTTGAAACTAAATAAATGGTCTGAGCCTTTGCTGCTTGCTTGATTATGAACGGGGGTATCACACTAGAGATACCTGCATTGGATACTCAACAGACACATCTATATCATGATGGAAAGTCATATAATACTGTTGCTGCAGGTGAGAGCCAGAACTTCCAGCACTTGGCAAAAGCCATTGTGGAGTCATTAGAGAGGATCAACAAACACTGTCTTTTCTGTGCTGCAGATAAAATATGCAGAACGTTGCATATATTCTACCTTTTAAAGGAGCGCTGATGTCCCTGCAATAGATACTGTACAGATGTGCAGAGTGGTTGAGTCAGCAAGCTGAGGAGCTAATTAAATGTGGATGGTAATGAAGGAACAGTTAGTGCAACTCACAGGTTCATTATCTATTGATACCTTTTCCTGCAGACACTGTATCACCTGCCTCCCATCACATGACTCAATGTAATTACTTATTCATCAATCTAAAAGTGATGAGTTAAACAGTAGATATACTATATTGTGTATTTAAATGCGAACACAGCAACAAATAGAGCTAATTTGTGCTGCTCGGTTCACTTTGTGTCATTTTGTCCTGATACACTGAAGCAGTGGCTCGGTCGGCACCTGTGACTGCCTTCAGGTGATTGCGTGTGTGACACAGAGCTCGGTTGCAGTTTAGCGGTGGGATTTGTCCACGATCGCTGAGCTCACAGAGGGAATGATATGCTGCATAGAAATGCGGTTTAATGAAGTTACGGCTGTGGAGCATCAGAGCAGAGAGAGCTGAGCAGGACTGAGCATGTAAAGCCAGCAGCAGCAGCAGCTCAGAGCGGAGCAGGTGGAGGGAGGAGATGGTGGCGATATGGTTGATGTCTCATTAGAAGACCGAGGTAAATGCAGCATCACTTATTGAAAGATTGCACTGATTTGCCAACAGCGATTTTGGGAAATCTACGGCAGGTTCAATGAGGGAAAAACCACAAGTTCTGATTTGGTCTTATAGTGGATAAAAAAGTTATTTTTCATCCATTATGTAAATGTCTGCTACACCTATGTAGATGTTCCCACTTATTCTGGCTGATTAAGCCTCAGCTCAGGCTGCAGTTGGACGGGGTCATACTCAAAGTTGCATGAGGTCAGCAAACTGATATATACTTGGTTTAAACAGGGAGTCACAATGATCTCATTTACAATGATAATCAGAATTTTCTTGCACACAAGAGGCTCAGACGTATCTGCATTTTAAAAGGCAAAATTTCAGGGTGAAATCTCAATAATCACCATTAACAGTTTTCGAATTAATTATAATGCATTAATCTCTAATATACACTGCACTGCATTATGGGATTGTTAGTAAAAAAAATTAGTGACATTTTGTTCGCTTGTGGAAATGTATGTCTGAATGTGGCCAATAAATCTGGACACATTGTACAACATAGTGAGTGGAGGGTGGTTTTGGAGACGGTACTGTATGTACTTTTAGTTCTTACCAGACTGTTCTTTTGATACAACCATGAGGGGGCAGTAAAGTCAGACAGGGGCTCTTAATTAATGATTTTTATGATGGGTGTAAAAGTTTCCCTCGTTCTCCTTCCACAGACTTCCTACTTAACATATGCACTCTGTTTGCATTTACTCTACAAAGGCGTACAATTGTGAGTGCATAATTGGCCCTCACATACAGTGTGGATCTATTAAGTCCAGCGCACAAGAACTTGTCATATCTCCTCTAATTACCTGCACACTGCAAAAACATCTCTATGCAAATGCATGCAGCATCTACTTGTGAGCCAATGCCACTGTCAAACAACAATCCTCTGCCTCTGGATTTAACGGATTTGTCCGTCGCCCAAGTTTGGTGAAAATCAGTCCAGTACTTTCTGTGCAATCCTGCTGACAAATAAACAGACACAGCGAAAAAAACATTACCTCCTTGGAGGAGGTAATAGGCAGGAGCGCTCGTCACGGCTAACATACAGAGAGTGCTTGTGATGAGGTAAAGTGTGGTTCCAGGACGCTGTGTCTGTCTGATAAAAAAAGAAAGGAAAAAAAAAACACACACACACACAGCTGGAGACACACAGGAGGCGCATGATGTTAAATTGTCTCTCTGTCTCTCCAGTGTGCTTACATAAGACCCCCGAGGGATTGTTATCTCTTCTCTCAGCTGATTTGGAGTCAGTGGAGTGTTTGTTCTAATCACAGCCTAATGACTGATAGTGCTGCCGCTCCCCTAACCTGTGTGGCTGTGCATGTGTCCCTGAGTGTGTGCAGACGCATGTGTATCTATTAGGGCTGGGTATTGTTGAGAATCTCACGATTCGATTCGATTTCGATTCATTAGGTCACGATTCGATTCGATATCGATTCGATTCGATATTGATTGAAATGCTTCGATATCGATTCAGTATCAAGCAGAAATACACAAATAAGAGTACCAGATTTTTTTTTTTTTAATAATTATTTGTTTAGTTTCATGCCTTATGAACAGCCATAGTATAACTCATAGCATAACAAAATATGACACTGCTTTAACACTGAACTACAGTGCAGCTAAATTTAAATTAGGCTATGTGATACTTTCCTCTTGGAAAATAACTCATAACATTTTGAGTAATAAAACAATACAAAACAATATTATTAATAATAGTTGACTGCACAACTGAAAATATTGTAGCGACCCCGCAGTAATGTTCTTGTTATGTTTAAGTTCTGTGATTTCTGACTGACTGTCAATGTGTATGGTACGGGCAGGTGGGATGAGAAACTGAGGGGCTGGGGTGAGTGTGAGGAAGACAGAGTCCTGTCTGTGTGTAGGTGAGTGAGTGAGGAGGAGCAGAGGAAGAAGTGAAAGCAGCTGTCAGATAAGTTCAGGGTTTCCCGCAGCGCTTTCCTGTTAAGGCGGCCGCCTTAACAACAAAGAGCTGCCGCCTAAACTAACGTCTTAAAAAAAAAGTAGCGATATTCGCCGCCGCATCCTCTCACACACATACACACCACAGAGAAGCACGCATGCATAACAGCAGCGCGTGTTGAAAGCGAAAGTTAATACGGCGCGGTGCGTCCCTCCCCCGACGATCGATCCCCGCTGCTGCTGCTACTCCCTCCCATATTGTTATGGTTTGGTCTAGTGCGGCCCCCGTCCGTACAGCGCGAATCACACGAGGGTGTTGCTCGCAGCGCCCCCACTGGCCAGGGGCTTGAATCGATTCAGAAGATTGCTGAATCGATATTGAATTGCAGAGAAAAGAATTGCAATGCATTGCTGAATCGATATTTTTACCCAGCCCTAGTATCTATGTGCTTGTGTGTGTGTGTGTGTGTGTGTGTGTGTGCATCTTGAGATAGGAAGCAAGTAGCCACAAGTGAGTGTGATGCGAGGGAATGCCAGGCAGCACGGTGGTGGTTGTTTGTGCGTGCACAAAATGCCTATAAGTGTGGATAATGTGCTCGTGCGCACATGTTCTGTTTAGATAACGAATGACTCACCACTCACCGTCTCACAGTCTTCGAGTAGAGAGGTTCTCGAGTTGAAAACTGAATGTGTCATGAGGTGCTGCGCCTGGAGAGACGAGGCAGAGGAGGTGGGGGTCCTGTCAGTGAGCTGGTTGGAGAAGTGGGCACTGTAAGCTAATAATGAAGGCTGGGCTGTCGAATCTGGTGCATTAGGTTATATACAGCAATGGGATAAATGTAAGACACACTTTTACTATGGTTTTAAAGGTACAGTAGGGTTGGAGATCCTGGAAAAACAGTTCTAGCAGGCCACATTTTGAGTTCAAGCCCCTCTCCTCAGACATCTCTCTGAAGCCACGCCTCCAGAGCGCAGGAACACGCAACACTCGTTCAGCACTGGGTTCACATCGAGGTGAAGCTGCAAAACCCGATGTGAGTGACGCTGCTTTCCGCGATACTGTCGGGTGTCACTGTGCAGTAGGGCTGGGCGATAAAACGATAACGATATATATCGCGATATAACTTTACTCAATAGCAATATGAAACGTGGTCGATAGAAAGTCGATAGGTTTCATTCATTCATGTTTTGAAACAGCCAATGAAAACGAGAGTTGCGCCGCGCTGAACCACTGGCTGAGCCAGCAGGTTAGGTTGACACAGCACAGGAAGACTGTACACAGCACAACAACACATGGTAATGTTTGGGCTGCTGCAGCCTGGCGTCAGCAGCGGGCCATCGCCAGTAAAAAAGAGAGAGAGAATGAGTGTTGCCTCGAAAGAAAAAAATGGAGGAGAACGAGTGACCGCGAAAAGACGTGGTACGTCATGTTTACATTAACCCCGATTGATTGAACTCTAATACAGTAGGTGTAAACAACCCTAAACTTTAACCACGGAGACACCAGGCAGTCGGAGCGGCTCGCCGTCACACATCAAAGGGAGCGCAGTCACGGCGTGGCCGCTCTGCTGCTGCTGCTGCTGCTGCTGCCGCTGCCGATGCCGCCGCCGCTGCTGCCGCCGCTGCTGCTGCTGCTCACACCAGAGTGACACTGTTCAGCTGTGCCGACCTAAACACTGGCCACTTGCGAAGCAAACGCTAACCGCGGCGATTTCTCTTCCTATTTCTTTTCCAGCCTGGTTTAGGCTGAGAATGATCGCTAATTAGACGGGCCACGTCAGGTCCGGGTTTTAATTTTCACGTCCGTTTATAACTGTAGCAGCAGCAGAGAGATAGCAGCTCCTGTATGGGGAGCCTGGCTCTAGTCTGACCTAACTCCTGTCTGATGTAATGTTAAAGAACGCCTGAACAGCGGAGTGATAATGTCTGTAAAAAGACCCAGTGCTGTTGTACTGTATATCAGCACTCATGTATGTCTCTTGTCCAATCAAATTATTTGGTTGAAACTAACTGTATATAATACCAGTTTTATTTATCTGAAACTGTTATTAGGCTACTCATTGCTTTTATATGTTAATCATTACATCTGATATGTTCAATTTTTGACGAAAAATAAATATTTAAATCAGAAATAACCTTCTGATATCTTCAAATCTCACTTGTGAGTATGATGGAACATTTAGGCTGGACAAAAACAGTGACTTGAGTCCTATCGTGATATATATCGATATCGACTGATATGGAAAAAATTATCGTGATAGGATTTTTTCTCATATCGCCCAGCCCTA
>NW_028220170.1:0-77275 GCF_045865225.1 Trachurus japonicus | reverse complement strand
GTGTATTGATTTGTATTGCACCATGTTGACTTAATGAAGTTTCTAAAAAACTGTCACCTTCACCACATCCATCAGCATTATGTGAGGTCGGTGTGTTTCTTACCATGGTGAGCAACAGGGGAAGGACGATGGCGGGGATGAGACCCTCGAACCGGATCCCCATGAGAGCCAGTAACGACGGAACGGTCTGACAAACACACACACACAATAGTAGAGAGAAGAACAGTCAGGCTCAGTCTAATAACAGGTGAAGTGTCAGACAGCAGCACCTGGTTCAGCGTGCGACTCACCCTGACTCCTGTGAACTCCCTCCACACCCACACGAACAGAGGAGAGAGGCCCGACACGACGAGCACGCTGGTGAAACGTCTCTTTATCACCGTGGGGTGATCCCTGAGGGTCGGACAGAGACCAACAGTCAGAGACGGACGTGCAGCTCCGACCATGTTACACTCATCAATCAATAATCAATATGTGATCAAACCTGTCATTTACAGCTCTAATTCAACTAAACCTCCTTATGTGTCACAATCTTAACCTAGCGTCAATGTCACAGATTACACAATTTAAGCCAAATAAACCTCTTTCATGATCAATTCAATTCAGTTAGCCTATTCAATAAAATATGTGTCACAAACTCTTTTGTATACAGTCTTTGATTACAATCAGTCTTAAGAAGCACATACACAGAGTGAAGCTGTTAACTTTGTGTTTAAACCAACACTGTCCCCGATTTTGATCATTAATGAGGGATAAATAATAAATTAAAAAAAACTTTCTTCTGGCTTTGATTGTTACAGCTCTAATGTTAGCCTAAATGCTGGAAACGTCATATGACAAAATAAACAACAGTTCTTGCAGTAGCTTCATCAGAGCAGACTATTCTCTCATTTTAATACAGTAGCATGTTGTTTCTTGCTGATGCTGTTGCATGGGTTAATCAGTTTCAGTTTCAGTTTCTTTGCAGTAGAAAGTGACACATAATAGCACATGGTCTGTGGCACATTTCATACAGAGACTTTTACAAAGGTTGGGACTTTTAAAACTTCTTATTAGCTGCACCTTTTCTTTAACACACACATAGTCACAATAAAATATGTTATTTATTTCATAATTTCACTCTTTTCCCCTGATTTTTCATTTCAGAAATCTGGTCTCCTTACTAGCTGTGATAAGTTACGAGCTAATTAAGCGATTTGCACTTAGTGAAGTGTCATAGTGTCATCAGTGTGTGTACAGTACAAGCCAAAAGTTTGGACACACCTTCTCATTCAATGTGTTTCCTTTATTCTCACTGAAGGCACCAAAACTACTTTCTTCTTCCTCTCCTTCTTCCTCCTCCTCCTCTATCTCTATCTCTGCCTCCTGCAATTCTAGTTTCTAAGTCAGGGATGGTGTCAGGGGGGCTCACCATTAACAAATAAGTACATTACAATATCACGGAAAAGTCAATTCCCAGTAGTTCAACCCCAACCAAGTGTTGAGTGCATATAGATGGACATAGTTTTCAGAAAGCCAACATTTCTATATTAAAGACGCTTTAAAAAAAAAAAAAAATCCTTTGCAATACTTCAATTTTGGAGATACTGATTTTTAGGTCTTCACTGAATGTTAGTCATAGTTATTACTATTAAAATAAACTGAATAAATAAAGACATGGGATGTTTCATTCAGAGTGTAATGGACATATAGGCCTATATAATGTGACAGTTTCACTTTGAAAGTAGCCACCGTTTGCTCTGATCACTGCTTTGCACACTCTTGGCATTCTCTTGATGAGCTTCAGGAGGTGAACCTGACCTGAAGGTGGTTTTCACTTCACAGGTTCACAGCCTTGTCAGGGTTCATTAGTGGAATTTCAGTGAGAATCTACAATGTAAATAGTCATGAAAATAAATGAAATGCATTGAGTGTGTCCAAACTTTTGGCCTGTACTGTAGATGTGTGTGTATGTGTGTGTGTCCTCACTGTGTGTCCTCACCTGGGCAGGTCGCTCCTCCACACGTACAGACTGCCCACATAGGAGCAGGCCAGCAGCAGGCAGGACAGCACCGACAGCCAGCACAGACTGTCCGGCGCTGCGAAGTCGCCTTGGCCGGGTTTCCCCTCCTCTCCCTGGAGGAGGTTAGCTGAGATGTCCTGCTGCTCCTCCGCCATCACCACCACCACCACCACCAGAGCCTCCGCAGCCGCTGCAGCCGCTTCAGACACCGACACCCACACCGAGCACGGACCGGGCACCTGGACGGCCGCTGGACCGTCTAACCGCACAGACGAGCCGCCAACATGAGCCGGAGAGCTGTCGGTGCTCCACTTTCGAAACGTAAACTAACCTAGCTAGCTTCCCCGTCGCTGTATTTGTGCGTCATCAAAAGAGCTTCTATCTTCTTCGTCGCCGTCGTCTTCTTATGTGGTGTTTTTAGGCGCCGGATGTAGTTACCGCCATCATGTGGCGCTTCTCTGGTACTTCACCTTTTCTTAGTTTCGGTCTTGTTCTTGTCATACCAACACCTAAAGTAAACACATTTCAAAAATAAATTTGATCTGTATAATGTTGATGAATTGTATGCTTTGATGTTGTTCATAAACCTAACTAGATTTTAAAGGTGTACAGAAACGAAAATTGAATTTAAGCCCACTCTGGGTCATACATTTTGTACACCATTATATAGCCTACAGCACACCTCTGGTGCAATTATAGTAAAGGTAAGATGAACAAGATCAAGGTTGCCTATAATGACGCCCTTCATATCTTGCTAAAGTATCCACCTTTGGGAAAGTGCAAGCCATTTGTTTGTGTCCAGTAATGTCCCCACATTCAATGCTTTGTTAAGAAATTGTATTTATAAATTTATCTGCAGATTGTATCGATCAAAAAATGGAATTATAATGTCTCTGACTGACCCAACTCAGAGTGACACGAAATTCACTTCCATGTTTTGGAAATACTGGTCTAAACACCTGTACTGTTTTTAGTTTGTGTGTGGACAGAATGTGTGCTGTCTATATTGTTTGTCTATGTTTTCTTGTTTGTGTCAATTGTTGGACTTGGAGTGTGTGTGAAATAAAGCTATATATAGCCTATATATAAAATTAGTGTAATAACTCATCTATCAGACGATGTAAACCAAACTTTGTGCAAAATTCTATTTTTGAGTAAATCCAGGATGAAAGTGTGTGTTTTTTTTTTTCGCATTGGATAATGCAGGCGCAGGGATTATACGTCAGCCTGTACACGATTCACCAGCCACTGATATTGGATCCGTAATCCGTCAACACACACACACACACACGGAGCTCGGTCTCGCCCCAAGCTTTGAATATCCTGCCCGCTCGATAACGACCAATCAAATTAATTTTGCTTACACAAACGGCCATTTCTGTACACCTTTAATCAAACAGCTAAGGAGTAATTATGATGGTTTAATAAATCTCACTCGGCTCTTACTGAAATTAACTTAAAGTTTACAAAAAAAAATATGCCTATACACTTAAGTATGCCTCATCTGTATGGATAGAAAATTCGCTATACAACAAAATATATTTCTATAACCAGAGGCACGAATTCATATAGGCTTCCCAGGGTTTATTAATGGTAGAAAAATAAAATAAAGTAAAATAAGCCCTCTGGGATGAAATTGTGATAGAAACACTATTGTACTGGAAAAATAACCTATAAGAAAAGTCTCGAACCTGTGTTACTGCAGCTAAACCTCAGGCCTCGTTATGGGCAATCCACCAAGTTTGTTCACACAACAACACAACAAAATACTGTGCAAAGCACCATCAATTTAAGTACAGGCTTCATGGTGACATGAAAAAACAATGAAAACCAGATATATTCACAAGTTCATAAACCTATTATGCAACACAATATTGTGTATAGAAACAACAGATGTAGTCTCTCTATGTTACAAAACATTAGAGTTAGAGTTCCATGTTGATTTTATATCTTGTTCCACATCTTTAATAAATTCATTCAACTTGTATTTATCACTGATATTGTATTTATGAGCAGATATATGTAGGCATTTGTTGACTCAACAGGAAATAAAGTAGCTAGTGGTCAACCTCAGTCTTCTCTGTCAGCTGACAGTCTGTGGGAGTCAGTCCATCTTCACTTCACTTCCTTTTGAAATTGAAAGTTAAAAAAAAAATTGTTACGGCAGAGTCTGGGTTCAGTCCAGTTCTGATCCTTCACACCAAGAAGAAGCAGCTTTGACGAGACTGTAGTTTTTAGAGAAGATGAAGATGATTGGGGTTTTTGTGACACTGCTGTATGGTGAGAAAACTTAATCTAACTCCATTTAAATAAACCACACAAAGACTCTGGCTGTTTGACTCATGTCTGAGAATAGATTATCTGATATAGGTGTAAAGCTCAGCTGTGTCTCTGTCCTGCTTCTGAACCGCATGTTGCTTTTTAATGTGAAAGAAACTGAGTTAGCCTACCTGAGTTAGAAACAAACCTTTCATCGCTGAAGCATTCTGGGTAATTAGGTCTATACAAGAGAACAAATACAAAAACACTACAGATTCATCTCTAGTAGCATCAAAGAAGCGGGCACATGGCGTCTGTCCGACTTCCTATTTCTCCGTCTCCCCACTTCTCCGACTTCCCATTTCTCCGACCATACATTTCTTAATTTTTGCGTCCATTAATCCAACCTCCCATTGCTCCGATTTAAGTAACCCTAACTCTCTAGAATAACTCGGATTAATGGGTAGTTGGAGAAATGGGCAGTCAGACTTTTGACGTATGCTCCCCCAAAGAAGCTGCCTGCCATCAGTAATTATTATCACCATGACACCATGTCAGTTATATAAATTCTGTAAAGTTTCATGATGTGGAAGTGGAAACAGGTCTCATCATCATGTGACATGAAGCCACTTGTCAGGTCAGCTGATCTGTTCCAGTGCTGACCATGTCTTTGTGTGACTGTGGATCACAATTGAATTGAATTGAAAACCTTTATTGTCATTATACATCACTACAGCGAAATCATGTTGCTACTCCACTGGGTACTCAATATACAATCAACAAATAGTAAAATAGTAAAATAAATAAAACCAACAACATACAGAGAGTGCAAGAAATGGAAAGTGCAACAGTGTAATGTTCATGAATGAGAGGGTGACTGGGGGGTTGTCATCTCTATTTATTTAAATGTGTTATGGCATTTGGGAAGAAACTGTTTGTAAATCTGGTGGTTCTGGATTTGGTGGACCTTTAGCGCCTGGGTGTGAATTGTCCTTATTGATGGTTTCTGCTCTGGAGAGAATGCGGGAGTGTGCAATGTCTGACAGAGAGGGGAGGGGGCAACCAATGGTTTTCTCTGCTGTCTTGATGATTCTCTCCAGAGCCTCCCTGTCTGCAGCAGAGAACCCTGCAAACCACACAGAGATGCAGTATGTCAGGATGCTTTATTGTTGACCTGTAGAAGGACACCAGCAGCTTTTGACACAGATAATTTTTCTTCAGTTGTCTTAGGAAATGGAGACGCTGTTGTGCTTTTTTCACAGTCGCCTGTGTGTTAAGTGACATCATTTCAGAATTGTTAGCATGGTTAGCATATTTTCAGTGTATAAAGTTTTCTTTTTCAAAATGGTCAGCATAATAAGCTTTTTGTTAGAAAACATACAATTGGCATCTTGTTGCTTGTTAGCTTGAAACATGGGTGACAGTGTTGGTCGTTGTGCTAATGCTAACTCTCTAACTCTTTCTAACAAGCTGTCAGGTGTATGTGGCCCCGTCCCCGTCCCACAGGTGGACAGGATTGGTTCCTCAAGTCCGTGTTGATGACAGTCAGTGTTTCACTGCAGCTCCAGGCCAAACACTGGATCTTCATCAGAGTCTGATTATCTTCTGGTTTCTGGCTCACCTCTGTCTGTGTCCTCAGTTTCCCAGCATGCCTCAGCTGTAAAGATATATGAGGGGGAGGAGTCTGTCCTGCTGCCCTGTTACTTTCCTACATTGGAACTGGACGAGCCTTCAGTGGTGTGGAGCCGCTCCGATCTCAGTCCTTCAACCGTCCACCAGCTTCAGCCGGACGGAGACGAACTCAGAGACCAGAACCAGGACTACAGAGGACGGACGTCCATGAGGACTGACGCTCTGAGGACCGGAGACCTCAGCCTCACTCTGAGGAGACCCACCACCAGAGACAGTGGCAGCTACACCTGCATCCTCAGAGCGAGGGGGCAAGAGGAGAGGCAGAGTCAAGTAACACTGCAGGTCAAAGGTCAGAGGACATAGACTCATCAGAAATGTGTTTTAATTAGTGCTGTCAAAGTTAACGCAATTAATGCCGTTTTGTTCACTTCCGGTGGTGGCTGACCCGTAACCTTAGGTGACATGTGCAGGTAAAGCATGTACCTGCTGTAGCGCTGTTATTCTTCACTTCACAGAAGCAACAGCCCGGTCTGTGGAGCTGGTTACACTGCGTCGTCCTAGGGGAAGACAGAGGGTTGATTAATTTAAAGCAGAACTATGCAGGATTTCGGCTGTAATTATTGTGGCTCAGAGACACTGTGATGGTTGAGTGACCTGTTATGAGGTGAATGGGGTCTAGGCCAATGCGCTCACCCCCCCCCACTGGCTGAAAACCGCACTTGCAAGATCAGTCCTCCGTCTCGGTGTCCCAAATCTCATCAATGGATAGAACTATCGCGAGAAACTGCCTTACGGCAGTACGAGATAAGAATGCAGATGACTTCATGCATGTCATGAATCGTGATTGGTTTGAGTTCGGAAAGTCGGAGGAAACCATGGAAACATGAAATGTTTAGAAGTTCGGCTTGTGGCTAACACGGAGCTAATGCTAACACGGACACACACACACCATGGATCTTTTATAAGATAATGTAATACATCATGACACACACACGCCTTCGCGTTTTGGAACCTTTATTCATGTGTGTGTGTATGTCTGTGTCTTTGTGTCTTTGTCTGTGTGTGGCCGTGTTAGCGTTAGCTCCGTATTAGCGTTAGCTCCGTGTTAGCGTTAGCTCCGTGTTAGCATTAGCTCCGTGCTAGCAGGGCTTAGCAAACACCGCTCTCTACCTTCAGCAGTAAACACAAGCACGTGCAGGGAGGGGGTGGAGGAGGTGGTGGCGGCGAGTTTTTTTTTTTTTTACGACAGTGACATGTGCCTCCCAGAACTGTGGGGGAGCCCTGGAGAGGGAAAAAAAGAGAAACCAACAAAGGAGCGAGCTATTTCCGGCCGACTTGCATAGTTCTGCTTTAACCACAGGTCTTTAGAGGTTTACCGCCGGCTGGTTTAATTCTTTTTAGATTAGTTATTGAATGTTTGTGTAGTTGTTAATGAGTTTGTTTGAATGAAAAGTGAAGCTTCATGTGTGAATTGGACAGAAGAGCAGCGCTGCCTTGGAGATGTACACAAATCACCACCTACAGATTAATACATAAAACCATGAACCGATCGGTCTATAGCTATTCAATTTAATTTACAGAGGGACATTCAGTGATGTGGTCGTTTTTTTGTGCACGTCCGCAGCACAGCTTGGTAGGAAAAAAGTGAAAAGAAAATATGTTGGCGCATGCCCAGAAGTGGTCTGGAGTGGTCTTGATGGTTTTGATATTCAACCTGCACTTCAACACATGTAGGGGTTGTTTTGTTATTATTTCTGTTGGAGAATATAAGCAGGTGGCCTTTTTCATGCCAGATTTGTTCTTCACAGGAGAGAAACTAAGTTTAAAGAAAGCCATTAAAATAGTCTTTGAATTTAAATATACTTTGTTTGTGTTTATTCCACACTAAATTGATGATTATACATGAATAAATATTCGTTACAAGCGCAAGATGTAAGAGGACAAATGCAGTTTATTCGTTGCCAAATTAATCACGATTAATTACAGAAAATTGTGCGATTAATTAGTTAATTTTTTTAAATCAATAGACAGCCCTAGTTTTAATGTTTCACATTATTGTTTATAGTGATGTTTTAATCTCATGTTGTTGTTTTGTTTCGACTACAGAACGTCCTGTGAACTGGAACATCGTTATCGCTGGTGTCCTTTGTCTCCAGTTGTCACTGATTGGTGTTTGCACTATCAGCCTGAAGCTTATAGGTAGGGTGTGTGTGTGTGTGTGTGTGCGCACGAGTTGAAATGAACTCAACTTGATCAGAAATGTTGTTTTACTGTTTATTAATATGTGAATCTCATGTTGTTGTTTGTGTCGACTACAGGACTTCATTCTGTCTGGTACAATGTTGCCCTGGTCGTTTCTACGGCCATGTTTGCTTCTGTTCTTGTTATTGGCAGTGTATTGATTCACCAGGGGATTAAGAACACAGAGGGTACGTAGTGTGTGTGTTTTATAGGGTCCCATCAATATCAATATAAGCAATGACACATGCAGCAACGTGTGTGTACATGCATGATCAACTTAATACATTTTGTTATGCGTGTGTGCATGTGCGTTTTTACGTGCAGATTGTATTTCAGGCGTAACAAGAAGCTGCGTACTGTCGTACAGCATGTGCACGCCCATCTGTCATTATTTGACAAATGTTGTTAATCGAACGTTCACACGCGCGGAAGTTGATCTGCATCGTGTATACCACTCTGCGTACATGAACGCCCTCACTCACGTAGTTGGCCTTTTCCTTTGATTGAATTAATGGAGTAGACTTTAAAGAGCTGAGATGTGATGTAGATGTGATGGAGGAGCAGAGCCTCACAGCTCTGTAGAGTCCAGTCAGTCCAGAGGAGCTGTCACACTGTGAAGCTGTGGTGTGTGTGCAGAGTGATGAGAGCTTCACAGTGACCGGTTCATGTGCTGCTGCTGCTGTAGCTGCTCTTCAACTGTCACTGAGTGATGAGCCTCAACCTCTGACACATGACCAAGACTTTAAATCTCCGTTTGGTCTGATCATTCATGCTGATAAAAGAACTCACTTAACTGTCAACTGACAACAACACTAACATCTAATCTCATGTTGTTTGTCTCAATTACAGAACTTCACCCAGGCAGGGCCACTGGTGTCATGGGTCTGCTATATTTCCTGCTTCTGCTGACCTATGGTGTTGTTGGTCTCATATATGAAATGAAGAACAGAAGGGGTGTGTGACAGTAGTATTAAAGTCATTCAGAAAATGCCGTTTGTCCTGGGGCGGAATTTGATTGGATATTGTCCAGCTCAGGTCCTGATATCATTGGCTGATGAATCGTGTACAACGCGATGCATATTTCGTGCGCCTGTTTTTTCTAACATGCAAATAAAATACCCCACTTTCAATTTAAATAATAATAATAATGGTTTGGATTTATATAGCACCCTTCAAGGCACCCAAAGTGCTTTACAGAAACCATTATTCATTCATACCTAAAAGTAGAATTTTGCACAAAGTTTGGGCTACATCTTCTAATGGATGAGTGATTACACTAATTTTAAGATCCATAGTGGGATCTAATTCATGTTTCATTTCTGAACGACTTTAACTCTAAAGTTTGTTTTTTTTTAAAGATTTTCCAATCTCATATTGTTGTTGATTGTGTCGATTACAGGACGTCTTCCAGTCGGGTTCAAGGTTCTCCTGGTTTCCATGGTTTTCCTGTCTGTTGCTGCTGCTGTTCTTTGTGGTGTCATTATTCATAAAGGAATTAAGAACACAGAGGGTATGTAGTGTATGTCTGTGTGTAGATTTTTCAGTGTAGATTTAGATTGTCTCTTGTCTGTGACTCACTGGGACATGGAGCTTCACTGATGTGGAGGCGACTTCAGTTCTGTGCAGGATCGTTGTTGTGCTTCTCCAGTGTCTGGTCTGGCTCCTGTGGTGGAGACCACAGTGATGGAGCAGTAGTAAAGCTGCAGGTGGAGGACCAGACTCCTGTGTGAACCCACCAGGTGTCAGCAGAGACTCTGCTCATCAGCACACTGACCTTCTTCAGAGAGAGGAAGCTCCTCCTGCTTCATCTTCTCCTCTGGTTTCCACCTCCAGCTGCTCTTTCACTCTGATTGGCTGCAGCTCCTCACTTCCTCCTCCTCCTCCTCCTCAGTGGCTTCGTCCTGGACCGACGTCCTCATGGTCTTGGTCCACGGCATCTGGCTGCTCGACCCCCTGAAACATGTTGTTTCCACTGAGGAGTCTGACGTTCAGACCTTCTTCATTTACAAGCCAGTAATCCTCAGACATCTTCAGAGCAGGAAGTCATGTGACCTGACCTTCACAGTAGAAGTCAACTGATAGTGGATTTTTAATTGTGTAAACATCATTGTGATAGTGAAGTTTCACAGTATCAATGAAGTGGCAGCCACACCCCCAGACCCACTCTGCTCTATGCCGTTCTCTCTCCTCATTGGATAAAGGTTGTAGGATACAAGGAAAGTTTTCTCCTCGGCTTTCAGCAGAGCAGAGTGACTCACAGACCCGTGTTTCAGCCCGAGGGCAGCTCTCCATTCCGACACACCTCCACTTCGACACCCCGCTGTTCCGACACCCCCCCCCCCCCCGCAGTCCAAGGTGCTGAACCGCGTGACGTTGTTTACATTCTGCTTTGTGGCTTATCTGTGAAACGTGCGCTGCTCAGAGACTGGGCAGATCTGTCCCACTTGCTTTCTCCCCGACTCCGTTGTTGGAGATCTCCCACACAGTAATAGAAATATACTCCCCCCCCCCCCCTGCTCCGCTCGAGCGCGGCTGAACCCGGCTTGAGCTCACAGGGGCGCGAGACTGCTGCAGCCGCCGCTCGTGCTGACAGCTGACTGAGGGAGATGCTTTGGTTGGGTTTAGGCAATGAAGAAAGGAGTTGGTTAAGTTTAGTAAAAAGACCAGGTAGAGGCTAGACAGGCTAGAAGCATAATGAACATTATATGTCATTAATATTAAGTATTTGCTTGTTTTGCAGTTAATTATGCACATGATCCATTTGACCCCAAAAAGGAAAAAAGGATCAATGCGCACTGCGCACTGGGGGTTTCCCCCAATAGCCTTTTCGGAATAGCGGGGTCTTTAGAAAAAATAGAAAACCCCACTATTACGATGAATGGAAGCACAGGCGTAACATCATGGTGATAGGCCCGGTGCAAATATTTTTTTTGTGCCCCTACTCGCCGCCCTAAACAAAAGCACGCACACACACACACACACACACACACACACAATGACACATTGTTTCATTTTTCAGGTCATAGTATTCGCCTAATTACATACGTTTGTATTTTCTCTGGTCCATACCATGGATTTATTATGGTACACACGCAGCACCACTATCAGATGGTCATGTTTCCATCATGACAACCAAGGGGAGAAAGACCCACGGCACGTCGTCATGTTTACATGAGCTCAAACTTGTGGCGCACACTGAGCAGTTGGAGGCTCGAGGTCCGGCCGCGAACTCGACTGCAGCTGCATGGAGACCACACGCTGCTCAGACTCACGTGCATATTTGCCCCGAGCTATTCCATTCACAAAACGGGCCTGTGGCAATTCTGGACAGCTGTTTTTTCTTTTTTCTCTCTCTCTTCCTGGGCCCCGGTGCGGCTGCACCTGTTGCACCGTCGATACTTACGCCACTGAATGGAAGTCTATTATCGGAAAGGCGGGCTTCGGAAAGGCGGGGTGTAACCTTTCAGCCCAAACACTCTACTCGATTCCGTGCTCCAGAGACCACCCAAGGCGGAGGGGACCAGCTGATAAATGACACGTCAGTAACACGTCCGATGATGCTTCTGAGGAAGACAGTCGAAACTGTCAAGCAGATAACATCTCTCTTGATTTCATTGTCTGAACACAAGAAAAATATAACTAATACAAATACACCCCCCCCCCCCCCCCGCGCGCGCTCGAGCGCGGCTGAACCCGGTTTGAGCTCACAGGGGCGCGAGGCTGCTGCAGCCGCCGCTCGCGCTGACAGCTGACTGAGGGAGATGCTTTGGTTAGGCTTAGGTAATGAAGAAAGGAGTTGGTTACCAGTACAGGTAGAGGCTAGACAGGCTAGAAGCATAATGAACACTATATGTCATTAATATGAAGTATTTGCTTGTTTTGCAGTTAATTGTGCACGTGATCCGTTTCAACCCCAAAAAGGAAAAAAGGATCACTGCGCACTGGGGGTTTCCCCCAATAGCCTTTTCAGAATAGCGGGGTCTTTAGAAAAAATAGAAAACCCCGCTATTACGATGAATGGAAGTCTATTGTCCGAAAGGCGGGGCTTCGGAAAGGTGGGGTGTAACCTTTCAGTCCAAACACTCTATGTAAGTGATTGCTGTCGGAAGATATAACTATTTAAGACTTATATTAACACAAATATTCCGCTTAATTCTGCTTTAAGAACATGAACCTACTGGGAAAACATTTGAATGACTTTCTACAGAAGCATATTGCATTCACGTGAAAGATGAAAAACAAAGCTCTGTTTTTCAGGGTAATTTGTTCTGTTTTTTGGGGTAATTAATTTTTAATTTAATTTTTTGTTTTTGTTTTTCTAAATAATATTTCATTTGACTTTTAGCCTCTTTTTTCTGACGTTTCACATTTTATCCGAGGGTCTCCATCAGTTTGTACGCAACAGTCTTACTAGTGCGGACGAGTGAGACTGTTGCGTACGAACTGATGAAGCCCCTTGGATTGTATTGTTTATTGTTTATTGTATTATTTGGATCCCCATTAGTCTACATAATGATGCAGACTATTCTTCCTGGGGTCCACATTAAATCAAACACAACAATACAGTGTTTGTACAAAAGAAAGGGAAAAAAAATTACATGAAATCATTTATCCTAAACAAGATTATAAAAATGCATATTAAGTAGTACAATGTGAATAAGTTAACACGATCAAGAGGATGATTACATGATTATCAAATAGTTACATGATTATAGACATGACATGATCAAGAGGAGTAATATATATACAAAGAAACAGGTTTATGTGAAGTATAAGTCTTTCTCAAAAACATTATAAGACTATAAGCCAGTCTCTCTTCCACCAGCATCCATGTGAGACTTTTGTGCATACTCATGACACTTTCTCTGATAGAGCACCGCAGAGCAAGGCGTGCTGCCCTGTTTTGAGTTAGCTGCGATTTAAAAAGGTCTTTCTTTGAGGCACTGGACCAACCTGTTGGGCAGTAATTCAGATGCGACAGAACTAAGGAATTAATTAATAGTTTGACAGTTGATTCATTCAGCAGGTAGGTGATTCTTCTAATATTAGAGATATTGTAACTCATTTTAGACACTATATTATTGATATGATTTGACCAAGACAAAGTTTCATCCACTGTTACTCCCAAAATATAAGAAATAAGAGGCGAAACGTCTTCCCAGTCAAATTCAAATCCAGTTGCCTCCGATTCAATTTGCCCAGAAAGAACAATGACCTGGATGAATGAGAATATCCATAAACATGACATGTCATTGCTGACTTCAGCAACCAATAGACTGTGAAGGTTCACGCCAATTCCCACCTCCTCTTTTCAGAGTTTCAAAAAAATTTTTAATGAGTTTCAAAACTTAGATTCATAGTTTCAGGTCTGTTTTTCAGAGTTGCAGATCTTTTTTGTGAGAGTTTCAGATCTTTTTTTTCGGTTTCAAAACTGCTTTCAAAATTTCAAATCTTTTTTTCAGAGTTGTTTTTTTTCAGATGACCATTTATAAGGTTTCAAAACTGAATAACATTATACTGTGGGAGAACAGTGCCAAATTTGAAACTCTGAAAATGTGTTTTTGAAACACTGTAAAAACAATCCTGTAGTTGTGAAGAAGAAGAAAAAACAAAGAAAAGTAGCAGATTTTAAATTCAAGTTCAAATACAAAATCATGTTTTCAGACATTTAAAAAACACAATATACACCTTCAAAACATCCAAAGTTTCAAATCTTTTGTATGCTTTCAAACTTTCTAAGTTGTTTTCTTTCAGTTTTGAGTCATTGCAGTGTCTTAACTCCATAAACATCAACCAAACATTTGCGACCACCCGTGCTAATTATTGTAATATTTTTCGTCATGCTGAATATGACTATTGGCTGTGTAAATATTTAATGTTATCATAAGAAAATATAATCATATAACTTTTGTCTACCTACAACTTTTATAAATCCACACACTCATTCAAAATGGGGGGGGGGTTACCATGACCATTTAGGAGACAGGAAGTGTATTAAAGCAGAAGTAAGCGATCCGGTCGTTTTCGCTAATGCTGCGTTCCAGGCAGGCTTTTGAAACCGTAAATTACAGCTTCAAGTCACAACTTACGATTTTGTAGCGTTTCAGGCAACCCACTCGTGTTTTTCCGACCTGTTTTACCTGTGAAAGTCACTATAACGGCCACTCGTAACTTCCGACCCGTGAACTCGTACTAGATTGAACTGGTATGACTTCACAGGTCGGAGTTTCCTTGAACGCACCATAACAGTCCTCGTCCCTACATCACCACATTCACGGCGTCCCTTGGCTGCACACACAGCCCTGCATGCCGTTCTCTCTCCTCATTGGATAAAAACTGTAGGATACGATAAATGTTTTCTCCTCGGCTCAGAGCAGAGCAGAGGGACTGACAGACCCGTGTTTCAGACCAAACACTCTATGTAAGTGATTGCTGTCGGAAGATATAACTATTTAGCGCCCACAAAAAATGTGCATCACTCTGGATCCGGAGTTGCTTGGTTGATTCAGTGATTGCGCTCTCTTGCAGTAATAAGTGGAAAAAATGCATATTGGCCATTTTTACCCTTTATTTATGTGGCTGCTGTCCCCGCCATCCTGTTCAGTGGGTGCTTGAACACTGGAACACCCACAGAATGAGCTGATGCTCCTGCCAATAACCAAAGTTTATAGTTAATCCTAACATGTCAATTAATCTGTCTGTCTGTACTTCACTCTGTGGACAAGATGATGTCACTGATCCGTGTTCCTGTCTCTGTCCTCAGTGTCCTGGCATGGAGACACCGTGGAGGTCCACAGTTGGTGGCCTGTCCTTCTGCCCTGTGAGGACTCTCCTTTACCCTTAAACCCCACAGTGACGTGGAGCCGCCACGACCTCCGTCCTCCAACCGTCCACCAGAGATACCAGCTGGGTGACGACCTCAGAGACCAGAATGAGGCTTACAGTTGCAGAACATCCATGAAGACTGACGCTCTGATCAATGGAGACCTCAGTCTCACTCTGAAGAACCTCAGCCTCTCTGACAGCGGAAACTACACCTGCAGCATCTCAGCGTTTGGAAATAAACGAACACTGAGAAACATACAGCTGAAGGTCAAAGGTCAGAAACACACCCTAACACCTACAGTACAGGAGACAGGTCAGAGTTGTAGATACAGGTCTGATGTCAGATCTGATTGGACTTTGGACCAGGGTCACCAAGGTCACGTAAAGGTCATGTTGTTGTTTATGTTCATCCCATCCACAGAACGGTACTCTATTGATGCTGAAGCCTCCATATTCTGTGTTATCCTGGTTCTACTGGGTGTTTCTGTTGGTGTTGTCTGGTACATTCAATCCTCTGACAAAGGTAAAATATACTGTGTGTGTATGTCTACCATTCACTGTGGAGAGGAGAGGAGCAGCTGCACACATGTTCATCCATCTAGTTTATTTTTTGTTTGTTTTTAACTTCCTGTTTTCTGTAGAGTTGAATTCTGGGTTAAATGGTGTCCAACAGTGTCAGTCTGTTGCCTCTCCTGTTTACAGTGAGGACTTCTTGTCCTACTGTCTCTGCTGTGACATCATGCCGCATGTTGTCTCTGTGTCCATCTGTCACTCTGATCAAACTAACCACTGCTCCTGATCAACACTGTCAATACTGATCAATAGCTGGTGTGAAAACACCACCTGATCTTTAACTGATCATATCAGCAGCACCGTCCCAGACTTTTACTTCTGACAGGATCAACTTTATTGATCCAAAGCAGCGTTGACAGAGACAGGAATTAGCTGAATGGATGAGATTAAAACCTGATGCCGCTGTCTGCTGACATCATCATGTGGTTTGTTGTCTCTCAGTCCAACAGGTGGAGGTGGAGGTGGGGGCGGAGTCTGTCCAGCTGCCCTTCAAGACCAGAGTTCACCTGTTAAAGCTCACCTGTCAAAGCTCACCTGTCAGAGTGGAGTGGACAGATGGAGACGACAGGAAGGTCCATGTGTATGAGAACGGTTCTAAAGGACAGGACCAGGTTTACAGAGGACGAACAGAGATGAATGAAGACCTGCTGAGGACTGGAGACCTCAGTCTGACCCTGAAACATCCCAGAGTGAGAGACAGAGGACTGTACACCTGCAGAGTCTACAACAAGGACGGACACTTAGTGAGAGAGGCAGTGGTAACTCTCAAGGTCAAAGGTCAGAATCATCTGTGTCCTTGAGTGGCGCGTAATGGAGGCTAGGGGAGGCTAAACCTTCCCAAATTTTATGCTGGAAAATTGTGGAAATCACATATAATAATGTGCACATTATATAGTGTGTGAGGTTGTTGTTGCAGCTGCTGCCTGTTTGTCACTATGACAAGTTGGGAGTGAGAATGCATTGCCAACGCACGCAAGCAGGGATTAAAAAAGAAAAGAAAAAAAACGTGAAAACGGCAGGGAGATCGAGACACAGGTAGACACAGATCGGACGCAGATCTTGTTCTAACTTTCCCGTTGATTTTTAAATACCGCCAGTCAATACAGATGAGTTGCCTCGTCCACTGTATAGACTAAATGAGCGCAATGCAGGCTTCTTGGCTTCAGAGGCTTAATTGCACATGCATGTGTGTTTCAGAATAAAATCCCAATCTTCCAAAGTCAAAAGTCAAAGTCAGTATGTAAAAATATATTGCCCACCCTGGTCTACAGTATTTAAACTTAAGGGCTGCAGTTGAGAACCCCATACATTCACATATTGTGTTATCTGTTTAGCATGCCTCAAGTAATGTAACCTGTAACATGTTTTACACACTGCAGATTGAAAAAAAAAATCTGTCAAAATATATTCTTATTTCTTTAATCGCTGTATTATCATGTGGTTTGTTGTCTCTCAGTCCAACAGGTGGAGGTGGAGGAGGGGGCGGAGTCTGTCCAGCTGCCCTTCAAGACCACAGCTGGTCTGTCTGAAGACGTCAGAGTGGAGTGGATGGATGGAGACAACATGAAGGTCCATGTGTATGAGAACGGTCCTAAAGAACAGGACCAGGTTTACAGAGGACGAACAGAGATGAATGAAGACCTGCTGAGGACTGGAGACCTCAGTCTGACCCTGAGACACCCCACAAGGAGAGATGAAGGAGAATACACCTGCAGAGTCTACAACAAGGACGGAGATTTAATAACATGGACATTTGTGACTCTAAAGGTCAAAGGTCAGAGTTGTTTGTTATCTCTGTGTCTGGTTTTGTCTCCTCTGCAGAGAATTCATGTCAAAGATGAAAAAGTTGAAATAAGGGCTGTAGATTCAGGTCAGAGATTAAAACCTGCTGCTGCTGCTGTCTGATGACATCATCATGTGGTTTGTTGTCTCTCAGACCAACAGGTGGAGGTGCAGGAGGGGGCGGAGTCTGTCCAGCTGCCCTTCAAGACCACAGCTGGTCTGTCTGAAGACGTCAGAGTGGAGTGGTGGTACGAATTCAACAGGAAGGTCCATGTGTATGAGAACGGTCCTAAAGAACAGGACCAGGTTTACAGAGGACGAACAGAGATGAATGAAGACCTGCTGAGGACTGGAGACCTCAGTCTGACCCTGAAACATCCCAGAGTGAGTGACACAGGATTCTTCATCTGCAAAATCAACAACAACAATGGAGACTTACTGAGATGGACATTCGTGAATCTAAAGGTCAAAGGTCAGAGTTGTTTGTTTGTCTCTGGTTTTGTCTCCTCTGCAGAGAATTCATGTCAAAGACGAAATAGTTGAAATCAGAGCAGTAGATTCAGGTCAGAGATTAAAACCTGATGCTGCTGCTGTCTGATGACATCATCATGTGGTTTGTTGTCTCTCAGTCCAACAGGTGGAGGTGGAGGAGGGGGTGGAGTCTGTCCAGCTGCCCTTCAAGATCACAGCTGACCTGTCTGAAGGAGTCAGAGTGGAGTGGACAGATGAATTCTACAGGAAGGTCCATGTGTATGAGAACGGTCCTAAAGAACAGGTCCAAGTTTACAGAGGACGAACAGAGATGAATGAAGACCTGCTGAGGACTGGAGACCTCAGTCTGACCCTGAAACATCCCACAAGGAGAGATGAAGGAGAATACACCTGCAGAGTCTACAACAAGGACGGAGACTTACTGAGATGGACAGTGGTGACTCTCAAGGTCAAAGGTCAGAGTTGTTTGTCTCTGGTTGTTTGTTTGTCTCTGGTTGTTTTTTCTCTGTCTCACTGTCTTCTGTCTCGTCTACAGAGAGAACTCAGGTCAAAGCTGAAACAGTCAACATGAGGAACAGAAGCAGCTCCATTGATCTATTGATGGCTGATCAATCAGTCCAATTGGTCTGATTGGTCTGTTGAAAAAATTGTGATTACTGAAAGCCTCTGAATTTGGACCAGAGAGAAGATGGAGCTGATGGACGATGGGGACAGGAGGACGCTACTGAAGCTACTGAAACACAGTCTGTTGACTCATTGATAAATGGAGCTAAGCGAAAGTTCAGGCAGGAAGACTATACACCTCCAAGCCTCTCCCTAGTTCTCCCGCTATCCTCTTTCTCCGCCCGTCTTCACTTAATTCATCCAATCACAGCCTGCCATCTCCTCTCTCCTGCCCAAACAGCCATTAGCGTCAAATTTAAAAACGTTCTCCTTCTCTGCAGTCATCCCGCTGTCATCCAGCACCCCTAGACCAGTTCACCATGGTGATCTACTTCCCAGCGTCAAAAAATGTATTTTGTGCACAATAAATGTCATTTCACTTTTCAGTCTGACTATCTCCTTCCTTATTAGTCTACTTGCCAAAAATGAGTACCCGGAAATGTTGAGTACCCCAAAGTTTTATGTTAGAAATATATAGTATGGGTCCCCAGTATTCAGAAACTGCCGGATGCTAACTTATATATATTGGGCAATTAGCACAATTGACATAATTAGCATAAATTAGCATAGTTTCCTATATGGGCAATATTTCAACAAAATTGACTTGGCTGATCTGGGCAATATTGGAGTGGTTTTAGGGGTTATTGATGATGCTGAATCCATTTCTGACATTTTCAAAATTCAAAATGGCTGTCTAAACCGGAAGGGACCAGATTGAAATCCATCAAAATCGGCCCACTGGCGGTTTAAATCTGGTCACTACCGGTTTAGACAGCCATTTTGAATTTTGAAAATGTCAGAAATGGATTCAGCATCATCAATAACCCCTAAAACCACTCCAATATTGCCCAGATCAGCCAAGTCAATTTTGCTGAAATATTGCCCATATAGGAAACTATGCTAATTTATGCTAATTATGTCAATTGTGCTAATTGCCCAATATATATAAATTAGCATCCGGCAGTTTCTGAATACTGGAGACCCATACTATATATTTCTAACATAAAACTTTGGGGTACTCAACATTTCCGGGTTCACAATGGGGCCCTATGGGCTGGCAAGTAGACTATATTAGTCAGTCCTGATTGAAATATTGCTCAGTATCACACATAGAAAAACAGGAGAAAATGTGAAATATCACTGAAAAAATACTTCTTCATTCTTTAGCTAAGGGACAAAGTTGCATCATGGTGATGGGTAGTTCATGGACCACAGTGATGTTGACGTGCTAGCTAGCTTGTTTAGCCTGCAGCTAAAAGCTATAGGTTGAGCCTCAGCTCTCGTGGAGCAAAGGTTTTAAATATGAGTCAGTTCATTGAATTTGGCTCGTATGTGTCCTGGAGAAGCAGATGATCTTTTACCTTTGACATGAACCACAGCACAATGAGGGGATGTCAACCAGGTTGGATATCTGAAATTTCACTCCTTTCTTCTCTGTCAGGTTTTATGGTGCTATCACTGTTCTGTTGCTCCAGGATTTCTCTGTTTTCAGGTTCTGACGGCTACATTTATATTCACATACTACTCTCCTTCCTGTGTTGTGTTCCTCCTGCTTCCCCCTCAGCCTCCTACACCAAAGTCACCACTCTTCCCTTTAGTCCTGTCATAATTACTACGACCACGAGATGGTGCCTATCAACAAAACTCAGCGATGGGTCATAATAACCTGCTGCACATACAACCAAAGGATTTTTTTTATTATTATTATTTTACATGGCATATTAATCATGGTATATCACTTAATATAGAATTTTTTCTATTGTCATTGTTGGATTGTGTCTAACCTGATTCACTGTTATTCATCAGACAATAAACATAGCAGACATTTGACTGTGAAACTGAAACAGGTTACATGTGTCAACAACTTTGTGAGTCTTTTTGTTGTTCCAGTTCAATGTTGATTTTATATTTTGTTCCACGTCTTCAACAAATCAATTCAGATTATTTTTTTAATCACTAAATTTGTGTTTATAGGTAGAGAGTATTTAGACTTTGTGAAAGGGATCTGATGATAGTGTTTCATTGACTAAACAGGACCTGAATTAGTCTCCCACCAAACATTGGACGTCTGATGGACGTGCAGATCATGTCTATATTGCGTCCGTCGGTCCAAGACCAATTCTGGACGCCTAAACGACGTCCAAACTAGGTCCACTATTTGGACGTCTAATCATGACCCCACTTGGACGTCAATATGCAGTTAAACATTTGGACGTCAGGCTTGGTCACTTTTTTTGGACGTCTAAGACAGGTGCAGGAAATTGACATGATTAATGATTGTAGTAGTTTTAGTAATAGTAGTAGTGGACAAATAACAATATTGTTATCAACATGATTAATAAATACGAATATATATTGTTTGTGATTAAACATTATAAGAGACGTCCAAACAACGTCTTGTCTACGTCATTTTTATATGTCTAATTTTGGTCCCCTGAAGGTGCAGACTGTTACTCCAGATGACGTCCAAATGTGGGCATTGTAGACATCTCTTCTATGTTCAATTTAAACTCATTTAGGACATTGTTGTTCTTGAGTACATGTGATATTTTGTTATTTTACATCTTTGTTTTTCCTACTGTTTTTTTTTTTCAATTTCATTTCATTGTATTTCAATTAATTAATTAATTAATTAATATTTTAATTTATATATTTTGAAATGAAATTTGTGGGAGATTATGGCTTCAGAAAATAATTTCACCCGATCATGGTTCATAAGAGTAGGGAGAAGTAAATATAATTTTGAACAGTCTTTGATAAGAGGCTTTATTATTTAAACTAGTCAAAGGCACTCTGATTGGCTGAGGCAGCATGTGATCATACTCTGATTGGCTGAGGCACCAGCAAACGCCACTCTGGTTGGCTGAGGAAATACACCAAGCAACTGGCGCGTTTCTTCTCCTGCAGACTGTGGTCAACATAACGCCTTGGTTACAACAACATCGTTTTCCACTAAGTGGAAGGTAAGTTTGCTTGGTTTAGTTGATTTTATGTTTACTGTATGCATTTATAGTGTCAGTTTCTTTCCGGCGCCCATTTTAACCGATGTGTCATTCACACAAGACGCGGTGCGGCGTGCACCTTCACGGCCCCAGTGTCTGCTCTATTTGCTGTAATGAGTAGCTATGAGGACTGTTGTGGTAAACTGGGATGTGAGTGGTAGTCACGGATGCTAGCCGCCACCGCTAGTTAGCATCGGGCTAGCGGAAGTTAGCATCGTGCTAGCGGAAATTAGCATCGGGCTAGCGGATAGCATCCACTGCTTGCACTCACTAGCATCCAGGACAGCTAACAGTGCTAACAGCCCTCCTATACTCTGCTGTACGGAGCTCCTCCTGGGCTCTGTCATACACACAAGCTTCCACTAGCTACTCTTCCTGGGTGCTGTTTCACAGTGAGGATGGTGTGTTGTGCAGTTTCCACCAGAGTTTTGCATGTATTTAAAAAAAAAAATCTGTAACACCACACGTATTTTTCATCCAATTATGCACTACTTTGTGTTGGTCTATCACATAAAATCCCAATAAAATAAATTAAAGCTGTTGTTACATGACAAAATGTGTAAAGTAAAAGTTCAAGGTGTATGAATACTTTTGCAAAGCACTGTATCATTCACATTTATTTATAAATGTTTTTTCCCCTATAGGCTCTTCACTAATGCCCTGATGGTGACATCTAATATCAAGGGAGAAGACAAAGGTTTATAGAGCAATACAAGGTAAGCCCATATGTCATATCTTAACATTTGCTGAGATGGTTTTGTATGAATCCAGTAGGCCTATTGGTAGTGGAGACACAGGCTGCAGGTTGTCTTTGCATATTTCTAATTATTTGTCTTCTTCTTCTTGTGCAGATGGAGCCATACATTTTGATGACACAGCCAGAGAGGACTTCATAAAGACACATGCTGGAGGAGAGGGATGCACAGCAGTCACCCAGGACTGATTATCCATTGTGGAGAATCTTGTCACAGTTTTGTATCACTTTTGTACATGTATTTTCTGTGTTAAGTATGCAGTAGTTGGTTCTGATTTGTAATTCTTCTCAAAACACATTGAGTTTATCACTTTCATTTTTATTGTGTTATATTTGTTGTTGTGCCACAGACCGAAGCAAGGTGGGCTGTGTAACTTTATGTATTTATTAGTATTTTACCAGCAGTATTAATTTCAACAGATACCAATAACTTTATTAGAATGACATGTTTGTGCCAGTGATTAAGAAAATAAAGATGGAAATAAATGAATGGGGATTGAATTGTGATTTATTGGTAAACCTGTGTATAACTGTAGTCCCATATGTTTACAGGAGGTGGAGGATCTGTTTCCTGTTAACTTTCCTGTAGCTTCATCTGGCTCAGCAGCAGGTTTGAACTGGAAATGCATTACACCTTTGCATGAGTTTCCAGGTAATCTGCTGCTGAGAAAATCAAATGAAGCTATAGGAAAGTGAACTGGAACAGTCTGACACCTTCTGAAATGGGACCACAGTTATGCACAGAGCCTAGAAGCAGTATAAAAACAATGTCTAAAATTAGTTTAAATTTGATGCAAAAAAGACGTCGAAACGACCACATTTGGACGTCAAATAGCCCTCATGCGGCGGTCCTGTGGACGTTCAGTGGATGTCGGTTTAAATTTTGACGCAGAAAAGACGTCTATAATGACCACATTTGGACAACAAATAGCCCTTATACGGCGGTCCTGTGGACGTCAATACTGGACGTTCAGTAGACGTCAGAAAAAGACGTCGTCTGGAGTAACAGTCTGCACCTTCAGGGGACCAATATTAGACGTGCAAAAATGACTTAGAAAAGACGTCGTTTGGACGTCTCTTTGCTCAGTGGGCTTGTGTGTATAGTGCCAGTCTTCTCTGTCAGCTGAACTCTGTGGGAGTTGGTCTGTCTTATCTTTAATTTGCAGCCAACAAACATTTATTTATCAGCACAGAGTTTGAGTTCAGTTTGGTTCTGACCATCAGTCACTCCAGGAAGAAGCAGCTTAACTGGACTGTGGATTTTAGAGAAGATGAAGATGTTTGTGGTGTTTGTGACGCTGCTGTACGGTGAGAAAAACTTCCATCCAACTCCATTTAAATAAACTACACACAGACTCTGGCTGTGTGAACCATGTTAGAGAGGACAGATGACCTGACACCAGGGCCTTATTTAAATGAAACAATCTTGATTTCTGAGCATTTACTCCTTGGACTGCTTCATATTGATCACTGTTGACCACTGTGACCAGTGGAACTGGTTTACAGCAGGAGAACGTCCATGAAGACTGACGCTCTGACCACTGGAGACCTCAGTCTCACTCTGAGGAACCTCCACCTCTCGACAGCGGAAACTACACCTGCATCATCTCAGCTCCCGGTGGCTGCTCCCAGGTAGCTCTGCACTTCTCCCAAAACGTCAGAGCAAACTTCCAAACAGACATCAGTTGGATAAACTGACCACAGATAGGACTCTAAACTGTGACTTTCTCGCATGAAAAAACATTGAAAAAAAATAAAGTGATGTTTTAACAGCCCTACAGCGGACTTTTGGTTGAAGCAGAATTTTTAGCCTATGATAAATGTTTTACCTTAAAGCTGTACAGAAAAGAAAATTGAATTTAAGCCCACTCTGGGTCATAAAATTAGTGTAATAACTCATCTATCAGACGATGTAGGCTAAACTTTGTGCAAAATTCTATTTTTGAGTAAATCCGGGATGAAAGTGTGTTTTTTTTTTCCGCATTGGATAATGCAGACGCATGGATTATACGTCAGCCTGCACACGATTCACCAGCCACTGATATTGGATCCGTCATTCAAACGTCTGAGACACGCACGCACACACACACGGAGCTCGGTCTCGCCCCAAGCTTTGAATATCCCGCCCGCTCGATAACGACCAATCAAATTTGTTTTCCTTACTCGGGTAAACTCGTGTTGCAGCTCGTGACAACTCGGCACGACAAACAGGACAAACGGCCATTTCTGTACACCTTTAATCAAACAGCTAAGGAGTAATTATGATGGTTTAATAAATCTCACTCAGCTCTTACTGAAATTAACTTAAAGTTTACAAAAAAAAATATGCCTATACACTTAAGTATGCCTCATCTGTATGGATAGAAAATTCGCTATACAACAAAATATATCTCTATAACCAGAGACACTGGTTATAGAGACACAATTCATATAGGCTTCCCAGGGTTTATTAATGGTAGAAAAATAAAATAAAGTAAAATAAGCCCTCTGGGATGAAATTGTGATAGAAACACTATTGTACTGGAAAATTAACCTATAAGAAAAGTCTTGAACCTGTCACTGCAGCTAAAACTCAGGCTTCGTTATGGGCAATCCACCAAGTGTGTTCACACAACACAACAAAATACTGTGCAAAGCACCATTAATTTAAGTACAGGCTTCATGGTCCCATGAAAAAACAATGAAAACCAGATATATTCACAAGTTCATAAACCCATTATGCAACACAATATTGTGTATGGAAACAACAGATGTGTTTACAAAACAAAGGTGATAAAATGACAGAATTATTAATGATAAAGTGTGGAAGATGGATAGCCGTCTTACAGCCTGAGGAGAGAAACTGCTCCAAAGTCTGGTGGTACTGAGGTTGGATATAGACACCAGTGATTTGGGACATATGCTTTCAAGGTATAAATGATGCCATTTACATGTATCATTTCACGATAACAAATAATCTAAAAAATAAAATAAAAATCATACCAGAATTCGTTGTACCAGTCCAACCTGAGATAGTCAAAACCTAAACTTGATTATCAGGACTCAGTCACAGTATCTCTGTGAAACTGGTCCCAGGTCTGTGGTGGAGAAGTGTGATTACCTTCTGAGTTTCAGCATCAGAGCTGGTCCGTGTTGACCTGAGGAGGGGCGGAGCTGCCTCCTGTCTGATCTCCTTCAGCAGAGGAAAGTAGAAATACAGCAACATGTTCTTTCATGTTGATGTTATTTCAACATTTCAGTTATCTTGGTATCTGTTGTGAGGAACGGAGCCCATTTATCATTCCAACAGTTCACAGCATACACAAACAACACTGTGCATTATATAAAAATACACACAGCAGCATGTATCGACAGCTTTGTGAGTTTTTTTCGTTAGAGTTCCATGTGGATCTGGTTCCACATCTTTAACAAATTTGTTCAAATTGTTTATCACTGATATTGTAGGCCTATTTATGAGCAGATATATGTAGACTTTTGTTGACTCAACAGGAAATAGTGGTAAACCTCAGTCTTTCCTGTTAGCTGCCAGTCTGTGAGAGTCAGTTCATCTTCACTTCACTTTGGAAGTAAAACAAAACGTGTTACGGCAGTGTCTGGGTTCAGTCCAGTTCCTTCACACCAAGAAGAAGCAGCTTTGACGGGACTGTAGTTTTTAGAGAAGTTGAAGATGATTGGGGTTTTTGTGACGCTGCTGTACGGTGAGAAAAACTTCCATCTAACTCCATTTAAATAAACTACACAAAGACTCTGGCTGTTTGACTCATGTCTTAGAATAGTTTACCTGATATGTAGGTGTAAAGCTCAGCTGTGTCTCTGTCCTGCTTCTGAACCGCATGTTGCTTTTTAATGTGAAAGAAACTGAGTTAGCCTGCCCGAGTTAGAAACAAACCTTTTCATCACTGAAGCATCCAGGGTAATTGGGTGTATACAATAAGACAAATACAAAAACACTAAAGTCCAGCCAATTCAGTAGCATCAAAGAAGCTGCCATCAGTAATTATTGTTATGACACCGTGTCAGTCTGAGTTATTTAAACTGGATAAAGATTCATGATGCCAGAGGAAGTGAAAACGGGTCTCATCATGTGACATGATGCCACTTATCAGATCAGTTGATCAGCTGTTCCAGTGTTGTGTTATTGTGGATCACATTACAACCTGAATGGTTAGCATAGTTAGCATATTTTCAGAACATATGCTAGAATATATAAACTTTTCTTTTTCAAAATTGTTATCATAATAAACATTTTGTCAGTAAAAAGTGTAATTAGCATCTTTATGTTGCTTGTTAGCCTGAAACTGGGTGACAGTATTAGTTGTGCTAACTCTCTTATTCTTACTCACAAGCTGTCAGGTGTATGTAGCCCTGCTCCGTCCCCACAGGGGGACAGGATTGGATGAGTTTGTGTTGATGAGGCTGTTGGTGGTTCACTGCAGCTCCAGGTCAAACACATGGATCTTCATCAGAGTCTGATTATCTTCTGGTTTCTGGCTCACCTCTGTCTGTGTCCTCAGTTTCCCAGCATGCCTCAGCTGTGGAGACATATGAGGGGGAGGAGTCTGTCCTGCTGCCCTGTGACTTTCCTTCGTTTGACATGAAAGAGCCTTCAGTGGTGTGGAACCGCTCCGACCTCCGTCCTTCAACCGTCCACCAGCGTCAGCCGGACGGAGACGAACTCAGAGACCAGAACCAGGACTACAGAGGACGGACGTCCATGAGGACTGACGCTCTGAGGACCGGAGACCTCAGCCTCACTCTGAGGAGACCCACCACCAGAGACAGTGGCAGCTACAGCTGCATCCTCAGAGGGAGGGGGGGAGAGGAGAGGCAGAGTCAAGTTACACTGAAGGTCAAAGGTCAGAGGACATGGACTCATCAGAAATGTGTTTTAATGTTTCACATTAATGTTTATAGTGATGTTTTAATCTCATGTTGTTGTTTGTGTCGACTGCAGAACGTCCTGTGAGCTGGGGCCTGGTTTTCTCTGGTGTCTTTTGTCTCCTGCTCTCACTGGCTGTTGCTGCTGGCACTGTCATACTGTATTACAGGATGAAGATTATAGGTAGGTTGTGTGTGTGTGTGTGTGTGTGTGTGTGTGTGTGTGTGTGTGTGTGTGTGTGTGTGTGTGTGTGTGTGTGTGTGTGTGTGTGTGTGTGTGTGTGTACGTTAGTAGTTGAACTCTGGTATGAATTGAACAGAAATGTTGTTTTACTGTTTATTAATATGTGAATCTCATGTTGTTTGTGACTACAGAACATCATTGAGTCCTGAACTACGCCCTTGTCATTATGGTTCTCCTGGCTGGTTTTTCTGGTCTTTTTGCTGCTTTTAGCACTTTCTTTTTTCACAAAGGGATTAAGAACACAGAGGGTATGTAGTGTGTGTGTGTGTGTGTGTGTGTGTGTGTGTGTGTGTGTGTGTGCGTACGTGCGCGTGTGCGTGCGTGCGTATGTGTGGTGTTGTGGTGAGACACTTTCAGGGTTGGAGGAGACTTTAAAGGTAGAGTCTCTGGAGTTTTGTTCATTGCAGTTTGTAAACAAAACATTCAAACTTGGCCCCTCCTCTCGGGCTCAACTGTACAGCCTCCTGCTGCAGACAGCAGCAGTTGTCACTGTGGCAAAGTGAAGAGGGCCCGGGCGGGGATTGAACCCACAGAGTCATGCACGCTTGCCAGTCACCCAAAGGGACATCCCCCTGGCCAAGTAGCCAGGGCACATGATCAATTGGAGGCATAGCAAGTGTGCATGACTCTTACCCGGGAGGTGTGGGTTCAATCCCCGCCCGGGCCCTCTTCACCTTGCCACATTCTGGCGTTGTTGGCAGGATCCCTGTAGCACTAGGGGTGGGGCCATGGATTCCTAATGTGTGGCAGCCTGCGCGGAAGCACGAGGACGTGCTTGTGAAAAGAGGGGGAGAGATGTGACAGTTGAGGTTCCTGTCACTATGCCTCCAATTGATCATGTGCCCTGGCTACTTGGCCAAGGGGATGTCCCTTTGGGTGACTGGCAAGCGCACATGACTCTGACCCGGGAGGTGCTCTGTAGAGGACCACTCATCAGGTCTCTGTCTGGTTACTATGACGACAGAGCAGGAAGCTGAGGATGGCTTGAGTCCAGTCAGTCCAGAGGAGCTGTCGGAGACAATGTAGTGAAGCTGTGGTGTGTGTGCAGAGTGATGAGAGCTTCACAGTGACTGGTTCATGTTCTGCTGCTGTAGCTGCTCTTCTGAACTGGAAACAACACTAACATCTAATCTTATGTTGTTTGTGTCAATTACAGAACCTCATCCAGGCCGGAACAGCGGTGTAGCGGGTCTGATTCTGCTGAGTTCACTGATGCTCCTGATTATTTATGTTGTTTTTGTTGGTTGCATAAGATATAAAGAAATGAAGAACAGATGGGGTTTGTATACGTGTGTGTGCGTGCATGTGTGTGTCACAAGTCAAATTATAAACTCTGTAGTGAATTGATCAAAAAAAATGTTTTTCTTAGTTTTTTTTATTGTGCAATACCAGTGACAAACATTAAGTTAACGTAAAGACATGACACAGCACAGTTAAAAAAAAATGTTTATTAATATTTTTATCTCATATTGTTGTCGATTGTCTTGACTACAGGATATCATCGAGGCTGGGCAAAGGTTATCGTGGTTCTCCTGGTTCTCCTGTTTGTTACTGCTGTTGTTCTTTGTGCTGTCATCCTTCATAAAGGAATAACAAACACAACAGGTATGTAGTTTGCTCTATGTGTAGATTATTCAGTGTAGATTGTCTCTCGTCTGTGACTCACTCAGACGTGGAGCTTCATTGATGTGGAGGCAACTTCAGTTCTGTGTGTAACCGATGTCTTATCTGGTCCTCTGCGTTGTGTTTCTCACGGCCTGCCCTACCTAGGTGGGGTTCGATCCCGCGACCTCCCGCACCGGAGGCAACGATGCTAACCTCTTCGCCAAGAGGCTAACAACCACTTGGCAGGTTGGTTAGCATGTCCTTTATGGGTGGAGTGAGTGCACATCCGTTACATGTGCAGGAACGTTGTTTTGCTTCTTCAGTGTCTGGTCCGGCTCCTGTGGTGGAGACCGGTGGCGTCGTTAGCCCCAGATGTTTTAAACCTAGCCCCGGACGGTTTTTCGCGGCAAAAATTACAGTTTTTAATACAGAAATAGACACATCAAATCGCCCACTTCAGACAGTCACAACCAGAGATGACTCTGGTCACAACTATGTATATTGTTAGGATTTTATCGATAGTAATGCCGATACTCCTTATCAGATACTTATCGGTACTCTTATCGCAAGTAATTTAGTGTAAGAAATAAAGACGTTACAAGATGTTAAAAGAATCAACAGTTTTTTTTAATTACCAGAAGGGGGGTAACACCAGGAACATAATAAAAAAACTGACAGCAGAGAAGTCATCTCAACACCTTTATGTGACAGTTGACGGTCCTGTCACTATGCCTCCAATTGATCATGCACACTTGGCCAAGGGGATGTCCCTTTGGCCAAGTGGTTAGCTCGCATGACTGTTACCCAGGAGTCTGGGGTTTGAAGCCCGCCGGGCCCTCTTCACCTTGCCACATTTAAACCCTCAGCATGACAACAATTAACCTGCAGTGAGAGGGATTAGGCAGCTTTCTTCATCTGTCATCATGTTATAATAGGATCTCCTTCATTGGTTCTTGATGAATATTTAGCTTTTTTACTCTTAAAGCTTTTTTGCTCTGACTTACAGCTCATGTCAGCTCAGGTGATCTGCAGGTTGTTGTTTCACTTCACTGCTCCGACACTGCAGCCCGTGTGTGCATGTGTGTCTGTCTACAGCGCTGGCACACACACACATACTGTAATGCTGCATCTAAAGCAGCCTTAGTGCACGTTCTTCACGCAACAGAATTAGCGACACAAGCAGCTCCATGTTTCCATGGTTGGATTATTCTCCTCCACTTTCTTACACTCCTGCCAATAACCACAGTTTATAATAATAATAAATCCTACAATGTTGATTAATCTGTCTGTCTCTACTTCACTTTGTGGACATGAAGATGTCACTGATCTGTGTTCCTGTCTCTGTCCTCAGTGTCCTGGCATGGAGACACCGTGGAGGTCTACAGTAGGTATTATGTCCTGCTCCCCTGTAAGAACTATCCTTTACCCAGAAACCCCACAGTCACATGGAGACGCCACGACCTCCGTCCTCCAACCGTCCACCAGAGAAACCAGCTGGGTGACGACCTCAGAGACCAGAACCAGGTTTACCACAGCAGAACGTCCATGAAGACTGACGCTCTGATCAATGGTGACCTCAGTCTCAATCTGACAAACCTCCACCTCTCTGACAGCGGAAACTACACCTGCATCATCTCAGCGTCTGGCAATGAACGGACACTGAAAAACATACAGCTGAAGGTCAAAGGTCAGAAACACACCCCAACATCAATGGTACAGGAGACAGGTCTGAGGTCATTTAATGGTCATGATGTTCATCTCATTCACAGAAAACTACTCTGACAATGTTGAAGGCTCTGTTGTCTGTGTTATCCTGGTCCTCCTGGTTCTACTGAGTGCTTCTGTTGGTGTTGTGTCATTCATTGATAAAGGTAAAATATACTGTAGTGTAATGTGTGTATATATATATATATATATATATATGTAAGGAGGTGAACTTATCCAAGGAGCCTCCAGGAGGCGCCCCCTTGTTGTTTTGCTCTAGTACTGTCAGTGGCCTTCTTCTTTGTTGGTTGTGGCCATTTTAGGTCACAACCTGATGTTTTGTGCTAAGGTAAGCAGCTAGAGCTACATCTCTCCACTAGAGATGGAAAAATAAGTTATAGTTTGTCACTATACAGGTGATTGGTTTGACAAATATGAATGTTAGGAGTCATATTAATGTGGGGATTCTGTTATGGGTGCAAGAGACTTCTGGGGGGTTTGTTAAGTTTATTATGCTGGAGAAATGTGTTGGTTCTTTGCATACACACACACAGAGTCTCACTCACTCGCTCAGTTACAACCACACATACTCTTTCAATCACCCTGGCACACACCTGTTACCTGCTGCTTATACTGGTTACGGGAAGGGAGTATGCTGGAGGTTTTATTGTTGTGTGATATGTTCTTGTTTTGTAAATGCGACAACCTGATGTTTTGTGCTAAGGTGAAGCCCTGTGATAAAGACCAAGCAACCCAGATCCTGTCTCCCTGCCTGGTTCTTCCCTCCGTCTTCCACCGCAGCCAAGGAATAAAAATACACAACGCAGAGACTTATTAGGTAGACCGAGGGCCTACTCTGATCCAGGCCAGAGGGAGCCGACCTCAAGGGTTACAACTGGTGCCGTGACCCGGATCTGCGGATGCCACAAAGGAAAGAAAGAAAACATTACTGTGTCTGTAAACATATCCTTTGAGTTTTGTTTCGTTGAAATTGCTTTGATGTTGTTTACTAACATATGGGGACTCAGCTAATTATTATTTATAAGTGAAAAAAAAAAAAAAATCTATATCGCTGTACATCACTGTCCATATTTGCTGCATTTATCACCATCAAACATTCACCCCCCAACTTCACCATCATACATGCACACATTATTCCCCCAGTTACCTGCACCTAAGCTATCTGGACACAGCACTTTTGAATTCTGACAATGCAAAGTCCTCAGGAAGATACCCCTCGTCGAGCACCAACTGAAATTAACTCCGCTGTGAGACAGACTTTAAATCAAAGTGCTGGCACCGTGGACCAAGCTCGTAATGTCCAAGCCTCAGGTGGGTGGTCACCTCATTGTGTAGTTGATATCAAACATCACATGGACCCCCAACGGGTTGTCAGGCCCAAGACGACACAGGGGCAGCCCCACCAGATAAATACTGCACCGCCCTACGAACCACCAAGCCAAGCCACCATGCAACCTGCATCTACCACCCCCAGTTTTGGCCCTACAGTGTTTCCCCCTGCTGGACGCGCCCCCGCATCCAGTGTTCAGTCTCCCCCAACCCCGGGACCCCCCATACTCAGCCCAATATATAGCACATATGATGTCACAGGTTTGATTAAGGCTCCAACGGCGATGGAGCAACATCACCCACCTCATATCCAAGCCCCCACTACTGTAACACCAGATCGTACGGCCATTATTCATGCCCCAACACCCATACCACTAGCACAGACCGCCAGGTACGTTCCACCACGCCTGACTCATCACCCCCCTGATGTAATGCATGCTTCAGAGTTCCTCACACAAACAGGGCCCGCCCAAGTGATTCAGCAGGAACCTCCTACCTCTGTGCCAACCCCACCAGTCTCCACATATACCCCTGTAACCGGCATTTATGACACTGCCTCAATCATAATGCCAGACCCCACAGCCATAGTGCATGGTGCTGCTGCCAGCTTGCCAGTCCCAAGTAGTCGTCCCCTGGGACGGGATGTCAGGCATGCCCCACTATCCCAACCACACCTACCCCCTGACAGTGTGTATGTCGCTCAAGCTCACAATATGTATGCACTTCAAGCAAACAGTCCCTACCCACCCGTTCTGACACACCCCCACGGAAATTTGCAGACGTCAGAGCCACAATTTCAATCCACCACGCAGATGCCTACGATGGTGATGGATAATACTGTCTTGCCCACTGACTGGTACGCCTCCCAAGCAGCCATGTTTAAGTCACAAAATCCCCTGTTGCCAGGCCCAATTCCAGCAATGTCGACATCTACGCCCACTTATCAGAATGTGCCCCCCGCTGTGTTTCCCACCATAGGACATGCAAGATACAGCCCTAGTCAGCCTGCACCTGTCGGGTTCACACAGACGCATCAAGTGAGGAATGTGCAAATCTTCAGTGGAGGCCCTGATTGTAGAATCCTCATTGAAGACTGGATACGTGATATGCAGTATCTTCTGGATGCTGGAGGGCTGCCTGCACATCTCTGCTTTGCAACGATCGTGCGCCATCTGAGTGGTGAGGCCAGGAGGCTGGTTCTAAATCTCCCTCTCCAGGAACAGCAAGCGGAGAGAGCATTTGATGAACTGAGAGCTGAATATGGAGACTTGCAAAGGTCACTGGATCCCCTGGCTGACTTTTATGAGAGGAGCCAGCGGCCCGATGAAACAGCTTGTTCCTACGCTATCGCGCTAGAGGCCACCCTCCGTTCGGTGGAGGAGTCCCAGCTTGGAGGCCAACCATTCCCAGACCGTGATGCCAAACTTACGCGTCAGTTCCTGAGGGGGTTAAATGACGAAGGAGTGTACCTTAGGATTGCTCCCTTGAAACCTAGGCTCATGAGTTTTCGTGAACTTCAAGAGGAACTACGAAACCTAGCAAGGGAAGTGAAGAGGTTTCAGCCCCAACAGAGATTAAAGAAACCATTCACCCAGGTTCATGTAGCTAACAGGGAACAGCAAGGGACAGCAAGGGAGACGACTGATGCAGCGAAGCCCTCCTCTGAGCTGTCTGTATTGACCACACTGGTACAGAAGCTAGCTCTGAATCAAGAGGAACAGGTCAAAAGGCTCGCACAGATGGAATCAACATTAGCTTCCCTACATACCTCTGCATCAATCCAGCTGCCGTCTGTAGCAAGGAGTGACAGTGAACCTGCCACGGTCGTGTGCTATCGATGTGGGCGGGCCGGACATGTGGCCAGAGTATGCAGAACTGTACTGCCCAACCAAGCGTACACCAACCCCCAGCAACCCCGTGCTGTTTCTCAGGAGGCGAGTGCAGCACAGACCGGACATTCTTTAAATGCTTGAGGCCTATGGTAGAGGGGGCAACCATGGGCAGGAAATTAGGTCCCCAAGCGGAAGAGCAAGGAGCAGAAGGAACACCCCTCGTGGGCCCCAGGAATGAAGGGGATGTTGAGGTCAATGGGAAAATGTGTAGGGCTTTAATTGACTCTGGCTCACAAATAACCAGCATTACCTATGAGTTTTGGCATAAGCACCCTGAATTGTGCCAGCAGAAGCTTCAGCCTTCCAATATTCCAGTCGAAGGGGCGGGCGGTCAGGATGTCCCTCACCAGGGTGTGCTACTCGTCAGACTGAAGGTTCTGGGCAAGGAATACGCCAGTGTACCAGCCTTTGTTGTTCCGGAAACAGAGTACAGGTCCATGGTGCCTTTACTGGTGGGGACAAATGTAATACGAGCCTCCAGACAACACCTTCAGGACACTTACGGTCTCCAGTTCCTCCAACTCATCAAAGATAGTCATCCAGAATGGCATGCTGCACTACTTGAGATGGACAAGACGGCACCTGGTGGTCCAGAAGGCAGAGTAAGCCCTGTTCTGTATTATGGAGAGAAAAGATTGGTCCCTGCGGGCAGAGAGACTGTAGTGATGTGCAAGGTAATGAAGGGACCTAAGAAAAAGGCATATACTGCCCTGGTTGAAGCCAAGCCCTCTCTGAAGCTTCCAGTGGGCCTAGTGGTTGGCAGGGTCCTGGCTAATGTAACAAAGCAGTATGTTCCTGTCCGAGTGATGAACTTGTCTGAACAAACTGTTGTTATTAGATCCAACACTCACCTGGCAGATGCTTTTTTGGTTCAGGAGGTACTGCAAACTGGGAAGGGAGACCAGGAAAGGAGTCACAACAGTGAGATGGAGGTGCCTGGTGTGTGTCAAATGCATGAACAAGGGGTGGGTGGTAGCAAAGTCCCCATAGCATGTTGTGTGGATTTGAGTGGAGCAGCCATGGATGATGAAGGGCAGCGTTCTAGGCTCAAAGAGCTGGTGGAGAAGAACAGTGATGTCTTCTCCAAGCACTCCTTGGACTACGGACACACAACTACCGTCCAGCATGAAATACCCCTGGTAGATCCAAAGCCATTCCGACTCCCCTACCGCAAAATACCACCCGCCCAGTGGGAGGGGGTCAAGAAGACTCTCACAGAGATGGAAGAGGCGGGTGTAATTCGCCCAAGCAAGAGCCCTTATGCTTCCCAGATGGTGGTGGTAAGGAAGAAGGATGGGTCTCTGAGAATATGCGTGGACTATAGGAAGCTGAATGCGTGCAGCACGAGGGATGCCTTTCCGTTGCCAAGGATAGAGGATGCACTGGAAGCATTGGGGCAGTCCAAGTACTTTTCTACCCTCGACCTCACCTCTGGGTACTGGCAGGTAGAAGTAGCAGAGCAGGATAAGCCCAAAACAGCTTTCAGCACGCCCATGGGGCTATATGAGGCTAACAGGATGCCGTTTGGGCTGCAAAACGCCCCATCAACCTTTCAGAGATTGATGACCTGCTGTTTTGGTGACTTAAACTACATCAACCTCCTCATCTACCTTGACGACATCATCGTCTTCTCGAAGACCTTTGAGGAACACCTGGAGAGGCTTCAAGTGGTGTTCAATCGGCTACGTGAACACGGGCTGAAGCTGAAGCCCTCCAAGTGCCATTTGATGAAGGAAGAGGTTCAGTACCTCGGGCACCTGGTGTCAGCTGAGGGTATCAGGACTGACCCGGAGAAGATAAGCACTGTGATGGACTGGAAACACCCCACTAACCGCAAAGAAGTACAGCAGTTCCTGGGCTTCACAGGATACTACCGGCGGTTTGTGGGGGGCTATGCCAAGCTTGTTGCGCCTCTATATCGTCTCACCTCAGGTGACCCGAGAAAGAAGAAACGGGGGGTCAAGGCACCCTGGGTCCCACCACCCCACTTTCTTTGGACGGAAGAATGCGAGGCTGCATTCCAAGGTTTGAAGCAGAAACTTACCACAGCCCCAGTCCTGGCCTATCCAGACTACAATCTACCCTTCTTGTTGCAGACCGATGCATCCGGTGAAGGACTTGGGGCAGTTCTTGCTCAAATCCAAGATGGGAAGGAGCGTGTTATCGCGTATGCCAGCAGAGGGTTGCATCCATCTGAAACACGTTACCCTGCGCACAAGATGGAGTTTTTAGCTCTCAAGTGGGCGGCAACGGAGAAGTTTTATGATCACCTGTATGGGCACAAATTCTCTGTCATTACGGATAACAATCCACTGAAATATGTGATGACAACGGCAAAACTGGATGCAACGGGTCAGCGCTGGGTGTCCCACCTGTCAATGCTTGACTTTGACATCCAATACCGTCAAGGGAAATGCAATGCCAACGCCGACGCTCTGTCCAGACTATCCAGTCAGGAAGTCGCACAAGCCCTTCAGACTTGCCCACAGCGAGTAAAGCCCAGGAGGAGGTCTCCAAGGTTGGATGAGGCAGAGGAAAACGCTGCAGGGGTTGAGACAGATTGTCCTCCACAACCATGTGTGGCAGAGTGGCCCACTCATTGTTTGTTTTTATATTTTGGGTGTAGTGCTTTAGGGTGGAATTCCACTTTCATTTTGGGTGTAGTGCTTTAGGGTGGAATTCCACTTTCTTTTCCTGCCCACTGTGTCACCGTCTGGGATCAATCTCCCCCTTGATTAAGGGGCGGCGCACCGAAAATTATATGTGACGAGGCTCACCTGGTCCAGGTGCGTGTCCTCCTGCCTCGTCTCAGTAGCGTCGTCAGTGCAGCTTCGTCTGGCGTGACGGCGGCAGTGTTTGTGTGGTGGTGAGGTGCAACAGGCTAATCCAATACTTTTCATGTTCTCCGGTAAGTTTTCCTACCAGTAGTTTATTGCTCTGCATCTGTGGCTTGGCATGGTGTTTATTGCACTCTCTGCTTGTAGCAGAGTCGGCTGGTCGTCTGGCTGGAGCGTGAGGAAGGAGTTTGGTCCTGGGGGCTTTTGTGTGTGTGCGTGAGTGTGGCGGTTCACACGGCCACACAGTGTCTGCTCCTTTTGCTGCTGGTTGTGCCTCCGCTCTACGTTGTCAGGTAGGTCTCTCGATCTCATTGTACTGCGCATCGGTGTTATGTAGCAACATGGCTGACTATCCTTGGCTTTGCAGCAGTGTGGCCCGACTACGTCGGAAGTGGGAGTGTGGTCTGGAAGCGGGCGCGTATGCTTTGCGTGCGTGGTGGTCAATTTCTACGGTAGGCTGTCTCATTGTTTTGTGCTTTAATGTAATGTGCCTTCTCTAGCTGTTCTTAAATATGACTTTGCCGCCTCTGACCTGTTGTCTACAGCGAAGCTGCCGTGTTGTAGTGCACCTCCCCCTGTGCCGGAGCCCTGGAGCATCCACGTCCCTAACGAAGCGGGCCTCTACACTGCCAGGGTCCCTACTGCTGTTCTGTCTGAGTTTCTTTTGTTTCTTTTCTTTACAAGCTCATATTATTAGTTTAGTATTTAATAATTTTTATTTTGGTTATTTGTTTTGGGTATGAGTGTGAGGTGCAGGCCTGTTGCCTAGCACCTGAACCCTGTTAAAGCTGCAACTGCGCTGTGCCCCTGGGCGTAGTTAGTTTGGGTATTTTGTTTCTTTTTTTTGTTTTGCTTATATATTCAGAGGGTTCGAGAGTGTGTGAGTGGGTGTGTGTGATAAAAAGAAAATATTTTGGTGTATGTATTTGGGCCTAGTAATTGAAGCCTTTAACCGTTGTCTCTTCTCTCTTGGGCAGGAGCTGCTGGTGCCACAGAGGCAGGAGACTGACTGATCCCGGTGGTGGCGGTCCCCTTCACTCCCCTGTACAGTAGTGCACTTTGGTGTGACCAGTGTGTGTGTGTGTTTTTCATGTGTGGTGTTAACATAAGGGCCCCTTTCCTCCCCCCTTATCAGCAGTCCTCCATGCCAGTGAGCCCTCAGCCCTGCACCTAGCACTTTAATTGACACGTAATATGCTTCAAGTGGCCCTGGTTAACTTGTGCAATATTCCTGATTGATTTTATAGCAATTCGAATTGTATATTTTTTAAAAGAACATTGTCAATAAATTGTAATCTTTTCTGGAATCACGTCTGCACGCTGTGTCTTTTAAACCTGTGTGTCCTTTGGGGTAATAGAAATTAGTATCTTACCTAAATTTCCTGGGGGCGAAATTCCCCCAGGTGGCGTTGTTGGGTTCAGTAAGGAAGTAAACTTAATTTCTCCTTGTAGCATTGCCACAACTTGGCGTTGTTGGCAGGATGACACTTTGAAGTCAGACGTGTATTCCTTTTTGTTTTCTTTTTCTCACCTTACTTTCATTATTTGGGTTTTGTTTCCTTTAAAAAAAAAAGGAAAAAAAGAGCTTGTGTTTTTGTTTTGTGTGTAATTAGTCAGACAGAACAGCAGTGGGTTAACCCAGCCCTAAACACCATCTTCTAAATTTATCTAGCAGGTTTTCTGCAGCTCCACCTCTGGTACCATGGAGGAGGAACTGCAACAGCTCAGAGAACAGGTCATGCAGCTGAAGGCAGACAATGAGCGGCTCTGCCGGGAAAGGGAGGCCTCGCGGGCTGGTTCAAGCGCGGCTGCTCCAGCCCCTCCTGCCCCGGTGAGTACTGCTCCAGGAGCTGATGTCAGTGCTACAGTAACAGAACGATTGGTGGTAGTGCCTCGTGACCGTAGGTGCCCAATCTTTAATGGTAAGACCGGTGTAAGTGTGAATGACTGGGCAGAGGAAGTCCAGGCCTGTATCCGTGCCCGTCGTCTGACGGCTGCTGATCAGGCCCTCTTTATGTTTGATCATCTTGAGGGTGAGGCGAGGGAGGAGATAAAATACCGCACCAGAGCAGAGCAAGCAGACCCAGACCAGATCATTGCTATCCTGAAGGACTTGTATGGTTGCACCCGCTCCTATATAGCTTTGCAGCAAGCCTTTTTCGCCAGGACGCAGCAAGAGGGAGAGACCTTGCAAGAGTTTTCCTTGGCTCTGATGGCCCTTATGGAGCGGGTAAAGCAGCAGGCGCCTGATGGTCTTCTTAACTCTACCGTTCTGCTTCGAGACCACTTTGTGGAGCATGTTCTCGATGGCGCCCTTCGTCGGGAGTTGAAACAGCTGGTCCGGCGTCAGCCTCAGGCCACTTTGATAGAGGTACGTGCGGAAGCTCTCCGCTGGGAAAGGGAGGGATTCCTAGGGGGCGCTAGAGAGCGCAGTCATTCTCTCCCGGCCATGTATGGTCTGCAGTATGGAGTCCAAAGTAGTCCCTGTCCACCTTCGGCCATTCCACAGAACTCCGACCTATGTGAGTTGAAAGAACTTTTAAAGCGACAGCAGGAACAACTTAATCAGCTCACTCAGACTGTGGCCTCTTTGCACACCACTTCCTTGCCACCTCGCCATAATCATGCTGGTCCATTGATCTGTCGTAGATGCCATCAACCAGGCCACTTTGCAAGAGAGTGTCATGGCCGGCAAGCTCCTCCTCAGGCCCGTGCTAGTTCTGCCTTCGGCCGAACCACCCATGAAACCAGACAGGCTCCTTCTGCTTCCCAGTCGGAAAACTGAAACCCACTGAGTTGCAGAGCCACAGCTCAGGTGGGGAGTCGACGGGCTCAAGGGAAGGGACCGTGGGTAAATTAATGTCATCGTGTCCTCATTTGGATCTTTTGATGAGTGGTGTTACGGTCCCATGCTTGCTGGACACTGGGTCCATGGTGTCCACCATAACAGAGAGCTTCTTTTTGGAGCATTTTGCCCCATGGGGTCACAATCGCCTCCAGTCTTGTCATTGGCTCCAACTTCGAGCGGCTAACGGCTTAGCAATCCCGTACATTGGCTATCTTGAGCTGGACGTGTCACTGTGTGGCAAGGTATTTCATGGATGTGGGGTACTGGTGGTACGAGACCCCCCTGGTGCATCGTCTTCTGTCCCTGGGATCTTGGGGATGAATATCATCCAACGATGTTACCAGGAGCTTTTTGGTTCACACGGTGCAGGGTTGTTTAGTCTGCCTGCCGTGAATCAAGCTCCTGATTTAGTTCTTGAGGCCTTACAACAGTGCCACCAATCAACCACTCTCCCGTCAAGGGATCTCTTTGGGACTGTCAAGGTCCGCGGCCCAACGCCAGTGCGTATACCCGGTGGGGTTACGCAGTTTATTGCAAGCACATGTCCTGAACAACCTTCTAGCTCTGTCGTACTTTTTGAACCCCTGGCATCTGGGCTTCCAGCGGGACTCCTTGCTTCCCCCTGCCTTATTCAAGTTGTCCGTGGTACTGCTTACGTCCCTGTAGTCAACGTGGGTACGGCTGACGTCCTCCTCTACCCACGCATCCGTCTGGGTACCCTCAGCCGTGCCCAAGTGGTGAGTTTACCCACTGGGGTTACAGAGGTGAGGTCAACCACAGCTACAGTTTCTTCTTGTACGGCTGAGGTCCCTGTACAGAGTGGAGTAGAGGAAGTAGACTTGTCCGCTTTAGCGCCTGAGCACCAATCCGAGGTGCGATCTCTTCTGCGCAGGTATAGCTCGGTCTTTTCGGCACATGACGGTGACCTTGGTTGTACCAAGCTCATTTCTCACGACATACCAGTGCTTGACAACGTCCCTGTGCGACAGAGATACAGGCGCATTCCCCCCTCGGAGTATGAGGAAGCCAAGGCCCACATTAATCAGCTTTTGGAGGCCAAAGTCATCAGGGAGAGCAGTAGCCCCTACGCCTCCCCAATTGTCTTGGTTAGAAAAAAAGATGGCAGTTTGCGCATGTGTGTGGACTATCGCCTCCTTAACAGTAAGACGAGAAAAGATGCTTTTCCCCTCCCTCGTATAGAGGAGAGTTTGGATGCCCTCTCCGGTGCGTGTTGGTTTTCGACCTTAGATTTGGCCAGCGGGTATAATCAAGTTCCCGTGATGGAGCAGGACAAGCCCAAGACAGCTTTTTGCACACCCTTTGGCCTCTTCGAGTGGAATCGAATGCCATTTGGGCTGTGCAATGCCCCAAGCACGTTCCAACGGCTGATGCAAAGAATGTTTGGGGACCAGCAGTGTCAGTCTCTTCTTTTATATCTCGACGACATTGTTGTGTTTTCTTCTTCCATCACCCAGCATCTGCAACGCTTGGAACTTGTGTTGAATCGTCTACAACATGAAGGCTTAAAGGTCAAACTGGGAAAATGCGCTTTCTTTCAGAAAGAGGTCAGCTATCTTGGGCATATCATTTCAGGGGAAGGTGTTTCCACCGACCCAGCAAAAATTGAGGCGGTTGCCAAGTGGCAACGCCCCCGCCATGCTACAGAGCTGCGTTCATTTTTAGGATTTGCAAGTTATTATAGGCGCTTTGTAGAGGGATTTGCGAAGGTTGCAGCCCCTCTCCATAAGCTGGTAGCTGAAGTAGCTGGGACACAGGGCAAACGACGCCATAAACAAGATCTTGGTCCGTCATGGACACCCCAGTGTGAAGAGAGCTTTGAGGCTTTGAAGACAAAGTTAGTCTCAGCCCCAGTTCTGGCATACGCGGATTTTTCCCGCCCCTTCATTCTGGAGACTGATGCGAGCCATGGTGGCCTAGGAGCCGTCTTGTCCCAAGAGCTTGAGGGGAAGGTTAGGCCAATAGCCTATGCCAGTCGAGGCCTCCGACCAACCGAACGAAACATGACCAACTACAGTTCTATGAAACTGGAATTCCTTGCCCTCAAGTGGGCGATGACAGAAAAGTTTCGTGAATATCTGTTGGGGCACCAATGTATCATCTTCACTGATAATAACCCGTTAAGCCATCTTCAATCTGCTAAACTGGGAGCCACTGAGCATCGGTGGGCTGCGCAACTGGCTGCCTTCAATTTCGAGATCAAATATCGATCAGGCCGGAGCAATGGAAATGCTGACGCACTTTCCCGGCAGTACATCTCAGGTCCCACCGCTGTTGAGCAGGCCCTACCAGGTACAGCCGTTCCAGCTGCACTTCAGCAAGCTGCCCAACCAGTTGCAGTGACCCCAGTAACTCAGTCCGTGATATCTGCCCTTCCATCACATACTCCTTCGGATATTCACTTGCTACAGCAATCCGATCCCCTCCTACAGGAGGTCTTGGTCTTTTGGAAGCAGCAGGTTCAACCGACTTTAAGAGAAAAGCGGAATTTGTCTAAACCAGCTTTGGCACTCTTGCGACAATGGGATCGTTTGGTGGAGAGGGATGGCATCCTTTATCGCAGAGTTTTTCGCTCAGATGGTGGTGAAGAGACTCTCCAGCTGGTCTTGCCAGCTCGATTGAAGCAGGAGACGCTGAGGCTGCTTCATCAAGCACACGGCCACCAGGGTATTGACCGGACGACGGAGCTGGTACGAGAGCGATGTTATTGGCCAGGGATGTGCTCAGACATAAAGCAGTGGGTACAGGAATGTGAGCGTTGTCAGGTCGCAAAAGACTCCGGGCCAGTTGCACACAGCTTTATGGGACATTTGCTGGCCTCCCGGCCAAACCAAATCGTTGCCATTGACTTTACAGTCCTGGAGCCTTCCCACACTGGGTTGGAGAATGTTCTTATAATGACAGATGTATTTAGTAAATACACTGTGGCTGTCCCAACTCGGGACCAGCGTGCACCCACTGTGGCCCAGGTCTTGCTTAATGAATGGTTCTTTAAATTTGGGGTACCTAACCGCATTCACTCCGACCAAGGTCGCAGTTTTGAGAGTACTTTGATTCAACAGCTCTGCTCTCTGTATGGGGTGGAAAAGTCCCGCACCACCCCATACCACCCTGCAGGAAACGGACAGTGTGAGAGGTTCAACCGAACTCTACACAACCTCCTGCGTACCCTACCTGTCTCACAAAAACAGAACTGGGCCTCCTGTCTCCCGCAGGTCCTTTTCTGTTATAACACCACGCCTCACCAGGTCACAGGAGAGTCTCCGTTCTTTCTTATGTTCGGACGTGAACCTGGCCTTCCTGTGGATTTCCTGCTGGGTCGAGTCCAGGACCCTGTACCGGGAAGGGTACAAGATTGGGTGGCTGAACATCAGGTAAGACTTAGGGTAGCTTTTGAGGGGGCACATGATCGGCTGTTGGCAGCGGCTGGTCGTCGCAAGGAGCGGTACGATCAGCGGGTTCGTGATGAGCCTTTGTGTGTGGGGCAGCTTGTCTACATGCGAGACCACAGTGCTAGGGGACGTCATAAAATCCATGACATTTGGAGTCCGGTGGTCTATCAGGTTCTGGAGGTGCCCCGTGGTGAGGGTGCGGTGTACGCCATTGCACCCGTAGATGACCGGGAGAGAGTGAAAAGGGTGCACCGTAACATGCTAAAGGCCCAAGTGGGGCGTGATAAGGTTGTCCCCCCCCCAGTTCCTTCGTCATTGCCAGTGGTGCCAGAGGATAACTTGTCGACTGAGGATGACCTATGGGTGTTGGTCACTGAAACCCCGTTACCATCTGCTGCCGATGCGGTCAGAAACCCGAGGTCCATAGAGTCTGGTGCTGCACCTCCATGGAGGCACCTGCCTGCCTCCGAGACACCTCTGGCGCAGGGACAGTCTGGAATCCCAGTTCCTTCTCCACCCCTGGTTGATCCCGCCAGTATTAGTCAGCCCGTCCTTCGCAGAACAGGTCGAGCCACTGCGGGCCAGCATTCTAACGTCCATCGTCTTCCACGGGCTGTTGGTCATGTTGATGAAGGAACAGTTGACCCAAGGGCAGTGTCTAATGTCCAGTATGTTCCCCACCGGCCATGGTGCTAACTTCAAGTTTGCTTTAGGTTCATCGCCGGGACGGCGATGCAAAAAGCTGGGGGTAGATGTGGCAGAGTGGCCCACTCATTGTTTGTTTTTATATTTTGGGTGTAGTGCTTTAGGGTGGAATTCCACTTTCATTTTGGGTGTAGTGCTTTAGGGTGGAATTCCACTTTCTTTTCCTGCCCACTGTGTCACCGTCTGGGATCAATCTCCCCCTTGATTAAGGGGCGGCGCACCGAAAATTATATGTGACGAGGCTCACCTGGTCCAGGTGCGTGTCCTCCTGCCTCGTCTCAGTAGCGTCGTCAGTGCAGCTTCGTCTGGCGTGACGGCGGCAGTGTTTGTGTGGCGGTGAGGTGCAACAGGCTAATCCAATACTTTTCATGTTCTCCGGTAAGTTTTCCTACCAGTAGTTTATTGCTCTGCATCTGTGGCTTGGCATGGTGTTTATTGCACTCTCTGCTTGTAGCAGAGTCGGCTGGTCGTCTGGCTGGAGCGTGAGGAAGGAGTTTGGTCCTGGGGGCTTTTGTGTGTGTGCGTGAGTGTGGCGGTTCACACGGCCACACAGTGTCTGCTCCTTTTGCTGCTGGTTGTGCCTCCGCTCTACGTTGTCAGGTAGGTCTCTCGATCTCATTGTACTGCGCATCGGTGTTATGTAGCAACATGGCTGACTATCCTTGGCTTTGCAGCAGTGTGGCCCGACTACGTCGGAAGTGGGAGTGTGGTCTGGAAGCGGGCGCGTATGCTTTGCGTGCGTGGTGGTCAATTTCTACGGTAGGCTGTCTCATTGTTTTGTGCTTTAATGTAATGTGCCTTCTCTAGCTGTTCTTAAATATGACTTTGCCGCCTCTGACCTGTTGTCTACAGCGAAGCTGCCGTGTTGTAGTGCACCTCCCCCTGTGCCGGAGCCCTGGAGCATCCACGTCCCTAACGAAGCGGGCCTCTACACTGCCAGGGTCCCTACTGCTGTTCTGTCTGAGTTTCTTTTGTTTCTTTTCTTTACAAGCTCATATTATTAGTTTAGTATTTAATAATTTTTATTTTGGTTATTTGTTTTGGGTATGAGTGTGAGGTGCAGGCCTGTTGCCTAGCACCTGAACCCTGTTAAAGCTGCAACTGCGCTGTGCCCCTGGGCGTAGTTAGTTTGGGTATTTTGTTTCTTTTTTTTGTTTTGCTTATATATTCAGAGGGTTCGAGAGTGTGTGAGTGGGTGTGTGTGATAAAAAGAAAATATTTTGGTGTATGTATTTGGGCCTAGTAATTGAAGCCTTTAACCGTTGTCTCTTCTCTCTTGGGCAGGAGCTGCTGGTGCCACAGAGGCAGGAGACTGACTGATCCCGGTGGTGGCGGTCCCCTTCACTCCCCTGTACAGTAGTGCACTTTGGTGTGACCAGTGTGTGTGTGTGTTTTTCATGTGTGGTGTTAACATAAGGGCCCCTTTCCTCCCCCCTTATCAGCAGTCCTCCATGCCAGTGAGCCCTCAGCCCTGCACCTAGCACTTTAATTGACACGTAATATGCTTCAAGTGGCCCTGGTTAACTTGTGCAATATTCCTGATTGATTTTATAGCAATTCGAATTGTATATTTTTTAAAAGAACATTGTCAATAAATTGTAATCTTTTCTGGAATCACGTCTGCACGCTGTGTCTTTTAAACCTGTGTGTCCTTTGGGGTAATAGAAATTAGTATCTTACCTAAATTTCCTGGGGGCGAAATTCCCCCAGGTGGCGTTGTTGGGTTCAGTAAGGAAGTAAACTTAATTTCTCCTTGTAGCATTGCCACACATGCAATCCTAATCCGCAACCTGAGTCATATGATGGCATCGGAACAGACTCGCTGCCTGCAATGACAAAGCAGCAGGTTAGGATTGACCAAAGAGATGACCCTGTGGTTGGACCCGTTTTGCACCATCGGTCCCTTAACACCAAACCAAAGAGAGGAGACGGTGTGAAGGGCGGGGCACAGGTGCATGTTCTCCTGAAGGAATGGAAGAGGTTGGTGGTCAAGGACGGCATCCTCTACCGCAAAATTAAAGATGGACAAAGAGGGTCAGTTGAACAGCTGGTGCTGCCCGAGAAGCTACGTAGCTTCGCCAAGACAGCCCTCCATGATGATTCAGGACATCTAGGCCTAGACCGCACATTCACACTGATGAGGGAGCGCTTTTACTGGCCCAGGATGTTCCATGATATCAAAGCATGGTGTGAACATTGTGAGAGGTGCTGTCTCCGGAAGACTCCCACAGCAGGTCTTAGAGCCCCCCTGGTCAGTATCCACACAAGCGCACCAATGGAACTGGTCTGTATAGATTTTCTGACATTGGAGAGGTCCAGAGGCGGGATTGAGAATGTGTTGGTTGTAACCGATCACTTCTCTCGTTTTGCACAAGCTTACCCGACCAGGGATCAGAAGGCTCGCACAGTGGCGAAGGTGTTGTGGAGGAACTTCCTCTGCCGTTTTGGGTTTCCAGCCAAGCTTCACGCGGATCAAGGTCGCAACTTTGAGAGCGCTGTAGTGAAGGAGTTGTGCAAGATCACTGGAATCACAAAGTCCCACACAAGCCCATATCATCCTCAGGGGAATGGAACCACCGAGAGATTTAATAGGACCCTGATGGATATGTTGGGTACACTGGATCCACAAGAGAAGTCCTGCTGGCACGAACATGTGGACGCCATGACGCATGCCTATAACTGTACGCGCCATGACTCAACGGGATACACACCATACTTTTTAATGTATGGTAGACATCCTAGGCTGCCCATTGACCTTGTCTTAGGGCTGCCAGAGAGTGTAGAACCATGTGAGTACAGTGAATACGGTCAAGCCCTTCAGCAATGCCTGAGTAATGCTTATGAAAAGGCCAACCAGATGTCCAGGCACGCAAAAGAGCAGCAGAAGAAACAATATGACCGCAAGGCGAAGACTCGAGACTTCAAGCCTGGGGACAGGGTGCTTGTTAAGATCTGTCATGTGGAAGGCAGACAGAAGCTTGGAGATACGTGGGAACGCCAGCCCTACATTGTCATAAAGAAACAGCCTGACATACCTGTGTATGTGGTCCGGACTGAAGAGGGAGACAGGGAGAGAGTGGTCCACCAAAATCTGCTCACCCAGTGCATGTTCCTCCCCCTGGAGCCACAGCGGGAGGTGTGTATAATAAGGGAGCCAGACACTGAGGCCGGCGCTGATTGCAGTGATACAGAAGCTATGGAAGATGTTCGGTTGGTGGACCATGGGAACACTGCAAGTGAAACCCAGCCGAAGGAGAGGTATACAGGAGGGAATCAAAGCGAACTGGAGGACGAGGGGGAGGACGAGTGTCTGGGACAGACTTCAGGGATTGGAACTGAGCCAAGGGGGACCGGAGGCCGGAAGGTGGCTCCCAAAGAGCCTGTGCAAGGCAGGAGAAACCCGCCCAGAGTTAGACGCCCTCCCAAGAAGTTGTCCTACCATTCAGTACTGGTGAAACCGGTCTCGGATCAGCAAAAGATAGAAATAGGACGCAGACTGTGGCAGGAGGCCAAAGAAAAGAAGATGGGGGCTGGTAAAGACTGAACATGACACATTGCACATATGTTGCACTTCACACCTCATATCAGGAACACGTTGTGTCTGGTTGTCATGGGGGTGTTTGGGAGGGGGGTTGTATGAAATGGCTGGGACGCCATCACTGAAAGAGGGGGTGGGTGTAAGGAGGTGAACTTATCCAAGGAGCCTCCAGGAGGCGCCCCCTTGTTGTTTTGCTCTAGTACTGTCAGTGGCCTTCTTCTTTGTTGGTTGTGGCCATTTTAGGTCACAACCTGATGTTTTGTGCTAAGGTAAGCAGCTAGAGCTACATCTCTCCACTAGAGATGGAAAAATAAGTTATAGTTTGTCACTATACAGGTGATTGGTTTGACAAATATGAATGTTAGGAATCATATTAATGTGGGGATTCTGTTATGGGTGCAAGAGACTTCTGGGGGGTTTGTTAAGTTTATTATGCTGGAGAAATGTGTTGGTTCTTTGCATACACACACACAGAGTCTCACTCACTCGCTCAGTTACAACCACACATACTCTTTCAATCACCCTGGCACACACCTGTTACCTGCTGCTTATACTGGTTACGGGAAGGGAGTATGCTGGAGGTTTTATTGTTGTGTGATATGTTCTTGTTTTGTAAATGTGACAACATGATGTTTTGTGCTAAGGTGAAGCCCTGTGATAAAGACCAAGCAACCCAGATCCTGTCTCCCTGCCTGGTTCTTCCCTCCGTCTTCCACCGCAGCCAAGGAATAAAAATACACAACGCAGAGACTTATTAGGTAGACCGAGGGCCTACTCTGATCCAGGCCAGAGGGAGCCGACCTCAAGGGTTACATATATATATATATTAAAGAGATTATGTTAAAATCAGGCATGAGAGCAATTGCTAAAACCTAGAACAAACAATCAGGGAGGATGGGGTGGCGACCCCGAATCCGAAAGACCGCCATTCCAAAAATTTCCAGAGGTCCGTCATTCTGAAGTTATCAATCGTGGTGTTTTATTTTGAAGGGTAGGGTTTGGACTGCACTATTCGGATTCGGATTCGGGAAGAAACCGGAAGTGGGCGCACTTCAGCCGAGCTAGTGCTACGCCGAGCTAGCCGGCTAACATCTGCTTTAGCTCTCGGCTAACTAGAACGGGAATCAAATAATTTAATGGTGCGGCTCTTCTAGACTTTCCAAACGTAATCAGACTGAATGGATCAAATTCTGGTAGAGAAACGAGTCGTTTCGCGGGGGTTGTGACACTCAAATAAAATTATCCACCGTTATAGCCGCTTCTTTTCCCATTTTTTTGTAATGCAATGCATGTAGGGAGTTGCTGTTTCTTAACAATCCTAACATGAACTAGGCACAAATGAACGGCAGCCGGCAATAATACCTAGCTGCAGCCTACACCCGAAGCCCTTCTCGCAGCCGGCAGTGTTGCCTGCTCGTGTTTGGCACTCTACTCGTGTTTGGCACTCTGCTCGTGTTGTGCTTCTATGGCGGGCGCACCAATGTTACGGTGCATTACTGCCACCTACTGTGTTGGAGTGTGAACCAGAATCACCTGGTTATGTGCTGTCGCTGATCCAAACGTTTCTTTTTCTTTAGAAAAAAGCTCCCGAATAATGAGGAGAAACTTCGGACAAAATACCGTATTCGGGTTTGGGTACACCCCTAGTTCAGACTGGATCTTATCTTGCAGGGGGAAGGAGCTGTAACACACACGAAGAACACTGGTTGTAAATGGTTCTGTCGATCCGGACAGTAGTGCGCGTCCTACACGCGGTCTGTGGTCATCTGGCTTTGCAGGTCTCCTCCAGCAGGCTCTGGCCTCGTGCTAACAGGAGGGGGCAAGACGGCAGTTACTGTACTTTTAGACACAATACAGGTTCATTGAGTCTCTTTGTCATCCAGGGCTGCTACTCAGGCTTCTTCATGCAGCCTTCTGTCAATCAGCTGCTCTCCGTCCAATGGTGACTCTAGTGTGGCAACCGTCGTTGATGCCTGTCATTCCCTGCTCCTGCTTCTCCGGCTATTGCGTCCCGTGTGGGCCTTTCTCCCTCTGTCTCTCTTCCCGTTTCCTGTAGATCCTTTAAAAACAAGGGGGTGGATGTGAGCTACACCTGCCCGTAGTCCGATTGCAGTCGGCCATATTGAGGACAGGCAACTTGCTCTGACTCTGGCTGCAGTTACAGTGCAGTAGATAGGTAATCCAGTCATCTTCACTAAAAAACAATTCATAACTCTGTGAAAACTCTGTGGGCCCTAGTTTCCTAGACTAGGTACAGTCTAGGTGAAGCGCAACTGCGCCGCACCAACGGTGTGTGTCCAGGCGCATTTTGCAAGTTTGGGGCACGCCGCAGTCCGGCATAGACTGGCGCAGGCACTCCCCTCGTCCCTCCTACCGGCGCAAACGGCAAAGAGGGAGGAGAGAAGGCGGGAGTGGGATTAACACAGCTGATTCAGATCTTCACCAATCAAATGAGCTCCTCTCCTCACCTTTAACTGCGCCGCGGGCAATGCATACTGCAATTTTGTCATTTTATACTTCAACATAGACGATGATGACATCATCATGTGGTTTGTTGTCTCTCAGTCCAACAGGTGGAGGTGGAGGTGGTGGAGGGGGTGGAGTCTGTCCAGCTGCCCTTCAAGACCACAGCTGGTCTGTCTGAAGACGTCAGAGTGGAGTGGACGGACAGAGACCACAGGAAGGTCCATGTGTATGAGAACGGTCCTAAAGGACAGGACCAGGTTTACATAGGCCGAACAGAGATGAATGAAGACCTGCTGAGGACTGGAGACCTCAGTCTGACCCTGAAACACCCCACAAGGAGAGACACAGGAGAATACACCTGTTTAGTCTACAACAAGAACGGAGACTTCATGAGAGGGACAGTAGTGAGTCTAAAGGTCAAAGGTCAGAGTTTTTTGTTTGTCTCTGGTTGTTTGTCTGTCTCCGGTTGTTTGTCTCTGTCTCACTGTCTTCTGTCTCGTCTACAGAGAGAACTCAAGTCAGAGCTGAAACAACATCCACTGATCCAACTCCTCTGATGGCTGATCAATCAGTCTGATTGGTCTGTTGAAAAAATTGTGTGATTACTGAAAGGATCTGACTTTGGACCATGCAGCTGGAGACCCGAGATCATGGGTGAACTACAAACTATTGTGATAACAGCCGTGTATAAAGTGAGATTAAAATATAAACAACAGATAACTTTTTCTCTGAGGTTGACTGTCTGTCTGTCTGTCTGACTTTCAGTACGTGTTCTTGTAGAAAGGGTGTGTTGTATCATAAATTATCACGGTTTTCTCCATGATTACCTCCATCACAGTCTTTAGTTCTGTCATAATTACTACAACCACTAGATGGCGCCTATCAACAAAACTCAGCTATGGGTCATAATAACCTGCTGTACACACAACCAAAGGCTTTTTTTATATGATATATGATATCAATCATGGTATGTCTGTTTATATAGAACTATCTTTATTTTAATTTTAATCAATGGATTATATTTTTTCTATTGTCATTGTTGGATTGTATTGTACTTGATTCACTGTTGTTTGCCAGAAAATAAACAACACCTGGGCCCAGGTGAGGAAAAAAACTCATTTATTGTTCGTAACAGCTCACAACATACACACACAAACAACACAGCTTGTACATAAAATACATACAACAAGTACATGCATCAACAACTTTGATTTTATATTTTGTTCCACATCTTCAACAAATTAATTCAGATTATTTTTAACCACTAGGCTAAATGTACACTATAGGTGGAGAGTAATTAGACTTAATAACAGGGATCTGATGACATGGATCCAGTTGACCCAACAGGACATGAATTAGTCTTTGTGCAGCCTCAGTCCTCTCTGTCAGCTGACCTCAGTGGGAGTTGGTCTGTCTTTTCTTCCCTTTGCAGCAACAAACATTTACTTATCAGCGCAGAGTTCTGGTTCAGTCCATCACTCCAGGAAGAAGCGGCTTTAACAGGACTGTGGCTTTTAGAGAAGATGAAGGAATTTGTGGTTTTTGTGACGCTGCTGTACGGTGAGAAAAACGTCCATCTAAATGAGACTCTGGTTGTGTGAACTATGTTTGAGAAGACAGGTGGCCTGACACCAGGGCCTTATTGAAATGAAACTAATTCGATTTCTGAGCATTTATTCCTCGGACCGGTTCATATAGACAGCTGTTGTAGACCACTGTGGCCAGATGTGGTCACAGGGATTATTACATTTTCTTCATTACCTGGTTTAAGCACAACTATTTTATTCTAACTATTGATTGTCTTCATATAAGATTTATTTATATGCGGATCGGGAGCGAACGAGAGAGGGAGAAGACACTAGGCACCAGATTTCTTGTAACAGCGTAAATAGATGGGGGTTGGTTAGAAATGAAGAGAGGAAAATTGGAGTGAATTGGGATCGACTGTTGGTGTAAAGCTCAGCTCTGTCTTTGCTTCTGAACCACATGTTGCTCTTGAAAGTGGAGTTGAGTTAGATCTATAAAAGAGGACAAAGAGAAAAACACTACAGTCCAGCAGGTTCGGCTCCAGTAGCATCAAAGAAGTGTCAGTCTGGGTTTTATAAACTGGATAAAGTTTCATGATGTCAGAGGAAGTGGAAACAGGTCTCATCATGTGACATGAAGCCATTTGTCAGGTCAGCTGATCAACTGTTCAAGTGTTCAACCTTATTGAGCATCATTTCAGAATGGAGAGCATCGTAAGCTTCTTGTGAGAATGGTAAGCTGTCAGGTGTATGCGGTCCTGCTCTGTTCCCCACAGGTGGATCTTCTTCAGAGGGATGATTATCTTCTGGTTTCTGGCTCACCTCTGTCTGTGTCCTCAGTTTCCCAGCATGCCTCAGCTGTGGAGACATATGAGGGAGTGGAGTCTGTCCTTCTGCCCTGTGACTTTAGTACGTTTGACCTGGACGAGGCTTCAGTGGTGTGGAGCCGCTCCTACCTCCGTCCTTCAACCGTCCACCAGCGTCAGCCGGACGGAGACGAACTCAAAGACCAGAACCAGGACTACAGAGGACGGACGTCCATGAGGACTGACGCTCTGAGGACCGGAGACCTCAGCCTCACTCTGAGGAGACCCACCACCAGAGACAGTGGCAACTACACCTGCATCCTCAGAGCAAGGGGCCAAGAGGAGAGGCAGAGTCAAGTACCACTGCAGGTCAAAGGTCAGAGGACATGGACTCATCAGAAATGTGTTTTAATGTTTCACATCATTGTTTATATTGATATTTTTCATCTCATGTTGTTGTTTGTGTTGACTACAGAACGTCCTGTAGACTGGAACTTCATTGTCATCAGTGTCTGTTGTCTCCTGCTCTCACTGGCTGCTGCTGTTTACACCATCATACTGTATCAGATTACAAAGGAAATCTGTAAGTTGCTCGGACTGCTAAAGAGCACAAGTTTAAAACAAGCTAGCTTGTTGTGTCAAAAAGCTCTCTTACTGCATTAGCTAGAAACGTCATACTACATATGTGCATTTCTGTTTCTCCAATTTGCACGATAATGGTGTCATGGAAACTGAACACATGAGAAAGTCTTACAAATGTATCCTCCAAGAATTCATTGTTCCAAAAAAAAAGACAATGGGAAAATATGTTTTTCAGCAAAAATCTCCAAACGTGACACAAGCTGCAGTTCCTCTAACTGGCCACTAGAGTGCGTCTCCAACAGGAAGTCAGTTCCCATTGACAAAACAGTCTTTCAATTATCAATGTGAAACTTGGAGTAAATCACACAATATGCTGAAGTGTTGTGAATTGATCAGAAATATTGTATTACTGTAATGTTTATAAATACTATGATCTCATGTTGTTGTTGTTTGTGTTGACTAGCTACAGGATTTCTACCAGTCGGGATCAAAGTTGTCCAGGTCCTCCAAGTTCTCCTGGTTCTCCTGGTTCTACTGTTTGCTTGTGGAGTTGGACTATGCATTTTCTTCCTTCATAAAGGAACTGAGAACAAAAATGGTATGTAGTGTGTGTGTGTGTCATGTCCCTGCCTCCATGTCCTCCTTGAGGTGTTGTTTGGTAGAGACTTCAAGGTTGGAAGAGACGTTAAAGGAGAACTATGCCAGTCCAGTCATTTTTTCACTGTTTCAGTCTCTTTTTTTCTCTATGGAGCTCCTCCTTCAGTTTCAGAGTGCATATTTTACAACAATGTCACAACTGCCCAGCATTTGTTTTCAACAAAGCCATCAGAAGTACAAGTGCAACAGCAACATCGTCAGTTCCACACCGCTTCTTTTTCTCTGGCTCTACCATCGTAAACACGTGTGAAACGAAGCTGTTGCTGGCTTCTTCTTGTAACGTAGAGATCATAGCTCCAGTTATGATCAGTTTTCAGCAAAGATACGCCGCAATTACTCCCAAAGTGTTTAATTAGGGCAAAAATCTTGTATAGTAGTTCCTCTTTAAAGAGCTGATGTAGATGTGATGGAGGAACACACGGTCATGAGCCTCAACCTCTGACCAATGCTTTGAGCCTCTGTTTGGTCTGGATCATTCATGCTGATGGAGGAACTCACTTCACTGTTTACTAACAACAACACTAACATCTACTCTCATGTTGTTTCTGTCAATTACAGAACCTCCTCCAGACTGGATCACTGGTCTGATGGGTCTACTGAGTCTACTGTTTCTACTGTTTCTCCTGCTGCCCTTGCTTCTCCTGACTGTCCTGGGTTATTGGGTCACGGATAAAGCACTTAAAGAAAATATATTTTATTTATTTGGTTTTTCCTCAGGTAAGAGGTCACAGTGGGATTGAGCAAAAGTGTTATTTTAATGTTTTATTGTTTATTAATATCTAAATATTATATTGTTGTTGATTGTGTTGACTACAGGACGTCATCCAGACTGGGTCAAGGTTCTACAGGTTCTCCAGGTTCTGCTCGTTCTCCTGGTTCTCCTGGCTGCTGTTGCAGTTGTTCCTTCCTGTGTCATTCTTCATAAAGGGATTAAGAACACACAGGGTGTGTGTGTGGTGGCGGGGGTTTGATTAATCAGTGTGAATTGTCTCTTTGTGTCCTCTCCCACCCCACCCCACCCCAACACCCGCACACAACTGTAACGCTCATTATGAGTCAATGGTGCAGACGGTTTAGTCAGAGTCAGTCGGTACCGAGTGATATCACCCACTGGCTTGAGAACTGTTGTTTTGGAGTCAGGAGTTTGTGATTTGGCCGTTGCCATCTTGGGTTTTGTAACCAATAGATACCATATATGGTAGAAGGGGTGGAGCTGTGGAGGAGTGAGGGGTAGATCTGACCCAAGCTCCATGAACACCCACCTACACCAGCTACATGACTGATTAAATAAAGTAACGTATGCTGACCCATTCTGCTTTATCATCTATTGGTTTTAAATGGAAGTGTAAACTGAAAAAAATAACATAATATTGTATTGAAGAAAACTTCAGACTTGTGAGTAAGACCACAAACTGATTAGGAAAACATTTGGTAGGGTGATTTTATATTAGACTTTTATACAAACTGACTTCATCATGGAACTGAAGGAGTCAGTTTAAGGGAAAACAGGTTTAAGGGACTTCTGCATTGGCTTCACTGTTGAAACACAGAGTCAATGGTCACGTGAGATGACGAGAACTGAAAAACCTGAAAACTGAATGACTGGTGGAAGGTCAATAACGCCCGTGTCATGTTCGTGTTCCAAGGATGAGGCCGTGTTGATAGCAAGTAACTTAGTTTAATGTCTCACGTTCTCAACAACATACATGTGGCTCCATGCAGTCTTGCTCTACCCTGTTATATGGTACGGTAAGCTGACTACTAACCAGTACTGCCGCCTAGCGGTCAAACATGTAATAACATCTAATCATAACATCCCCCCTTTTCTAAGGTAAAATGCATTAATATGAATTATCACATTAGCTGTCAGTTATTTCAACCATTTCACATTCAGCATAACTCTGCAACACATAAGCAGTATAAACAGTTTATATCAGATTGCATAACTCATATCTAAGCCAACACTAGACCATTTAGAACACATTCACAACATCAATCAATATACATTTTGTTCAACATCTTTAACATGCATATTGAATTTTCTTTGTTTATAAGTTCAGTCTATCAGGCTTTCTGATTTCTCTTGTGGACCTTCTTAACTCAGGTTCGCTTGGAGTAGGTGTGTGAGAGTCAGTGTTACAGTCCATAGCAGGTGTGGGAGTTACCTGAGATTCACCACAGGTTACACTGAGCTCACCAACAGTCCCTTGAGGAGTCTTTAATAGACTGCGACGATTGCGTCTGAGGATTTGTCCATCATCAGTTTTCACTGTGTACGATCGTGGAGCAACTTCTTGCAGGACAGTTGCTTTTGTACTCCATCCATCAGCATCCTCAATCCTGACTGTGTCGTTGTTAGTCAGTGGAGGGAGATGCTTGGTTGTTCTGTCATAGAATGACTTTTGCATCATTTTCTGTTGTCGTAGCTTATGCTCAATCTTTGAGTGATTCTTTTGCTTTAATTTGTCGTTTTGATGACTCGGCAATGTTGTTCGTAGCTTCCTCTTCATCAGCAGTTCAGCTGGTGACAGGCCGCACTGAAGAGGTGATGCTCTGTAGCTCAATAAAGCCAGATAGGGATCCGAGTCACTGTCAGCTGCTTTCTTTAGGAGTTGCTTGAGAATGTGAACTCCTTTTTCAGCTTGCCCGTTTGACTGTGCATAGTGTGGGCTTGACGTCACATGCTTGAAATCATATTGCTCAGCAAACTTCTGCCATTCTTTGCTGCTGAAGCAGGGGCCATTGTCGCTCACCACGATGTATGGGATGCCATGCCTGGCGAAGATAGATTTAGCATGTGTTATGACACAAGTTGATGTTGAGCTTGTTAGTAGTGCCATCTCAGGGAAGTTTGAGTAGTAATCCATTACCACTAAATAGTCTTTACCTCTGAGATGAAACAAGTCCATTCCTACTTTGTGCCATGGTGCTGTTGGCACCTCAGCTATCACCATAGGCTCTTTGCTCTGCTTGTTCCTGTGTTTCTGGCATGTTTCACATTTACTTACAAGTGTTTCAATGTCTTTGTTCAGTCCCGGCCAGAAAACCGTGTCTCTCGCTCTCCTTTTGCACTTTTCGATGCCGAGATGGCCTTCATGTATCCTGTGCAACATGTCCATTCTCAAAGCCCGTGGAATAACAATCCTGCCCTTTTTCAACAGCAGACCATCCACAGTACTAAGCTCACCTCTGACATGGTAAAATTGTGGACACGAACCAGCTGGCCATCCCTCATCCATGTTCTTCATGACATGCTGTAGCTCAGCATCCGTTGCTGTAGCCTCCGCTATTTGTCTTGACTTTGTGTCCGACACAGGCAGTGTAGCCGACACCATGTTCACGTGACACTGTATGTCCTCGTCTGTTGCACTCACACTGTCGCCTGTAGTTGCTCTGGATAGGGCATCAGCAAGGACTAGGTGTTTACCTGGAGTATATATCAGTTCAAAATCATACCTTTGCATCTTCATCATTAACCGCTGAATCCGTGGAGACATTTCATTCAGATTCTTTTTGATGATGGCGACCAGCGGTCGATGATCAGTTTCGACTGTGAAAGACGGCAGGCCGTACACGTAGCTATGAAACCGCTCCAAACCATACGCCAGTCCCAAACATTCTTTTTCGATCTGAGCGTATCGGCATTCAGTTTTTGTCATAGCCCGAGATGCATAGGCTACCGGTTTCCAGTGCTCACCCTCAGCCTGGAGTAGAACGGCACCAATACCATCTTTGGAAGCATCTGTAGACACTTTTATCCTCTTCGTGTGGTCATAAAATGACAACACGGGTGCTGTGCTCAGTGTGTCCTTGAGTTTTTGCCACTCATGCTCATGTTTCACTGTCCATTTAAACTCACAGTCCCTGTGCAGAAGCTCTCGTATGCATGATGTCTTTGCTGTCAGATTGGGAATGAATTTACCTATGAAATTCACCATCCCCATGATGCGTAGCACCCCTGTCTTGTCTGTGGGCCTTGGCATGTTCTGTATTGCATGTATTTTGTCTTTATCTGGCTCGACACCACGTGCAGACAGCTTGTCTCCCAGGAAGAGGATCTCTTGAACGCCAAACTCACATTTACTCTTGTTGAGTTTCAGTCCATACTTTTGTATGCGTTCCATAACTCTGTTCAGCCTCTCGTTGTGCTCTTGGGCTGTGGACCCCCATATGATGATGTCATCAATGTAGACTCGAACTCCATCCAAGCCCTCGATGATCTGCTCCATCGCTCTGTGAAATATTTCAGGTGCTGACTTGATTCCAAAAGGCAGTCTGAGAAAGCAGTATCTGCCGAAGGGCGTATTAAAGGTACAGTACTTGGTGCTGCTTTCATCCAGTTTCAGCTGCCAGAAGCCTTGTGAGGCGTCAAGCTTTGTGAAGTATTTGGCACCTGACATTTCACTGATGATCTCTTCACGTGTAGGTATTTGATAATGTTCACGCTTTATGCTCTCATTTAGGTCTTTAGGGTCCATACATATTCTCAACTCACCATTCTTTTTCTTTGTGATGACCAGTGAGTTGACCCAGTCTGTAGGCTCATTAACCTTTTTGATCACTCCTAGCATGATCATTCTGTCGAGTTCTTTCTTTAGGCAGTCTTTCAGTGGCGCCGGAACTCTGCGTGCTGCATGCACAACTGGTTGGGCTCCTTCTTTCAACTGTATTTTATATGTGAAGGGCAAAACACCAAAACCCTTGAAAACATCTGAAAAGTTCTGAACAATTGTGTCCATACAGTCAGTTGTTGGGTTTATGGTTGGAACGATGCGATGCACTCTTTTCACAAGCCCCAGTTCTTCACAGGCTCTGTCACCAAGAAGTGATTCACGTCCCTCATTCACAACAAAGAAGAATAGGTGGTGCACTTTTCCTTTAACTGTGACACTCAACCTGCATGTGCCCAAACATTTGATTGGCCGCCCATTGTAGTCTTTCAGTCCAGATTCTTTTCTTTTTATTTGTGGCTTATTTTTCATTGCCTTCACATCACACATGCTTATGAGATTTGCTTTCGCACCAGTGTCCAATCTCATGGTGACTACAGTCCCATTTATCATTAGAGGAGCTATCCACTTATCTTCTGTAGTGACATCATTTACATTGTCTGGCTTATTTATTTGTTCACTTTCACAATTCACCATTCCAACAAAGAACGTGTCACTTAGATCAGGCTCGTCTATTAAGTTTACAGTTTTTTCTTTCTTCCCCTCTTTCCATTTGGAGAAGCATTGTTTAGCAAAATGATTCTTGCCTTGGCAACTGGAGCATTGCTTACCAAACGCTGGACACTGTCTAGGCTTGTGCTGTGAGCCGCAGCGCGTGCAGTTTATCATCACGTCCTCCTGCTGTGCAGGCCGGGTCTGTGTGCGCCGTCTCCGCTGATACGACACTGCTCCAACCGCTGCCGCGCTGTCGCTCTGCGCCGAGGCGACTGCAGACATCTCGCTGAACGTCCTCACGTGCCTTTGGGACAGCTCACTGGCCTGGCAGATCTTAATGGCTCCTGCCAGCGTCAGCTCCATCTCCCGTAGTAGCCTCTCTCTGACCTTTTTATCCGCCACGCCGTAGACAATCTGGTCCCGGACCATGGAGTCCAACAGCGCCGCGAAGTTGCAGGACTGCGCCTTTAGCCGCAAGTCCGTCAGGAAGCTATCAAAAGGCTCATGTTGCCGCTGTGTACGAGACCGAAACACGTACCGCTCGTACGTCTCGTTCTTCTTCGGAGAACAGTGAGTATCAAACTTGCTAAGCACTACATCCAACTTTTCATTATCTTCAGGACTGTCAAACACGAACGTGTTAAATACTTCTATGGCCTGTGGCCCTGCTATTGTTAGCAGCAGCGCTACCTTTCTCGCCTCCGGCTTTGCCTCGAGTCCTGTAGCAGCAACATAAAGGTGAAACCGCTGTTTGAAGGTGCGCCAGTTCTCGTCGACGTTCCCCGTTAGTTTCAAACTTTCCGGTGGTTTTAAATCCATGTCGTTCATTCGAGTTTACTCCTGGTACCATGTCATGTTCGTGTTCCAAGGATGAGGCCGTGTTGATAGCAAGTAACTTAGTTTAATGTCTCACGTTCTTAACAACATACATGTGGCTCCATGCAGTCTTGCTCTACCCTGTTATATGGTACGGTAAGCTGACTACTAACCAGTACTGCCGCCTAGCGGTCAAACATGTAATAACATCTAATCATAACAGCCCGTACGTCATTTTATCCTGTCTCTGTCCTCAGTGTCCTGGCATGAAGACACTGTGGAGGTCTACGATAGGTGGTCTGTCCTGCTCCCCTGTGAGGACTCTCCTTTACCCATAAACCCCACAGTGATGTGGAGACACCACGACCTCCGTCCTCCAACCGTCCACCAGAGACACGAGCTGGGTGACGACCTCAGAGACCAGAACCAGGCTTACAGGGGCAGAACGTCCATGAAGACTGAAGCTCTGACCACTGGAGACCTCAGTCTCACTCTGAGGAACCTGCACCTCTCTGACAGCGGAAACTACACCTGCATCATCTCAGCGTCTGGAAATGAACGGACACTGAGAAACATACAGCTGAAGGTCAAAGGTCAGAAACGCACCCCAACATCTACATTACAGGATACAGGTCAGAGTTGTAGATACAGGTTGTTTATGTTCATCTCATCCACAGAGAAGTACTCTACAAATGTTGAAGGCTTCGTTTTGTGTGGTTTCCTGGTTTTGCTGGTTCTACTGGTTGTTCCTCTTGGTGTCGCCTGGTGCCTTAAATTTCATAAAAGGCTGATCTTAAAAGGAGGTAAGAATTTGCTTAATTTACATTAACTGTGACTGACTGACAGGAATGAGCAATGTTGTTCATTGTCTGTCTGCTGTGTCTCCTGTTCTCAGTGAGGACTTCCTGTCCAACTGTCTCTGTTCCGATGTCCTCTGTTCTCTGTGTCCATCTGTCCCTCTGATCAAACCAACCACTGCTCCTGATCAATACTGATCAATAGTCAGAGTGAAAACACCAACTGATGCTTTAACATTTCATCAGCAGCACCGTCCCAGACTTTAACTTTGACAGGATCAACTTTATTGATCCAAAGCAGCGTTGACAGATTCACAGACTGAGACACTTTGATGTGATGGACGTTTGTGTGTCAGTGTTTTGTTCTGAGGTTGGACATGAGTGTGAGACTCTGAGAACGGACACAAGAGAAGTCTTCTTCTCTTCAGTGGACAGTTTTCATCCACATGTCAACGTGACAGAGAAAAGACTGAGAGGAGACAAAACTAAACTCTGATCATGTCCAACACCTTCAACACCTGGTTTGACTTCCTCCATGTGTCCACTGCCCCTCTGGTCTGGTTCTGTCCTTCAGGTTCCTCTACATCTCTGTGATCCTTCAGTAAAGAGATTAAAACCTGCTGCTGCTGTCTGATGACATCATCATGTGGTTTGTTGTCTCTCAGTCCAACAGGTGGAGGTGGAGAAGGGGGCGGAGTCTGTCCAGCTGCCCTTCAAGACCACAGCTGACCTGTCTGAAGGAGTCAGAGTGGAGTGGACAGACAGACACAACACAAATGTCCATGTGTTTGGGAAAGTTTTTAAAACAAAGGGCTGGGATTACATAGGCCGAACAGAGATGAATGAAGACCTGCTGAGGACTGGAGACCTCAGTCTGACCCTGGAACGTCCCAAAGTGAAAGACACAGGAGGATACAGATGCAGAGTCTACAACAAGGATGGAGACTTACTGAGAGAGACAGCAGTGTTTCTCTGGGTCAAAGGTCAGAGTTGTTTGTTTGTCCCTGGTTGTTTGTTTGTTCCTGGTTGTTTGTCTCTGTCTCACTGTCTTCTGTCTCGTCTACAGGGACATGGTGAAATATCGTAGAAAAAATACTTCTTCATCCGTTCTCAGTCTCCAGCTCCTGCTCATGGATCACACCTGTCTGCACAGGTGAAGCTGAGAGAGAGAGAGAAGAGGATGATTCTCCCTTTTATTGTTTACATACATTGAATTATAGTCAATACAATTTTGCTTTTTTTATGACGAATTTTCAAAATAAAAGTCTTTAATGTCAAGATGAAAACAGTCCTGCAAAGTGATGTCACTTCCACTAATGAATGCTGGGCCTCTCGGGTCCTGGACGGGCCAGTGGGTGTTAAAATAACCAATATAATGTAAAATAAATGATTTCCAGGTTCTGACTGCTGCTTTCATAAAGGAGTCACATGCTACTCTCCTTCCTGTGTGGTGTTGACCTGCTTCAACCTCAGCCTCCTTCACCATGTCACCACTATTTTCCCTTTATATTAGTCCTGTCATAATTACTACGACCACTAGATGGCGCCTAAAGCTCACGTGGAACTGAACTGCTTCATTACTGTAACAGAGACAATCAGGTCTTTAACACAGACAACAACATGTGGTCCACATGGCTGCGTTATTAGACTATGGTTTAATAATCGTTCTGACACAGCAGCACTCCTTCCTGCATGTTCTACGCTGGTTCCAAATGTGCATACACCTGGTCAGAGCTGGCGTGAGATTTGTGCGTACCGTACGCTCACGCTCAGATTGATAAATGCCGATCCTTGCGGTGAATTTGGTGTAAATATTTTGGGTGTACACCATTTTCGTCTTTTTGCTGTACGCAAAAATTAAGTAGCAGTTTTACACCCTCTTTGATAAATGAGGCCCCAGGTCTTTAACTGTACATTATGCAAAAATACATACAACAGGTAGGCTACATGAATCAATTTTTATTTAGGAGGAGATTAGACTTCATGACAGGGACCTGATGATATTATTTTGTTGACCCAGCAGGACATTCTTAGCTTCTGTGCAGCCTCAGTCTTCTCTGTTATCTGACACTCGATATGGGTGTTGGTCTGTCTCCACTTCCTGCTGAAATCTACAGTAACATTCCTGGTTCAGTGCAATTATAACCGTTACTCAGTCCAGAGAGAAGCGGCTTTAATGGGACTGTTTTTTGTTTGGTTGTTTTAGAGAAGACGAAGATGTTTGTGGTGTTTGTGACGCTGCTGTACGGTGAGAAATATTTTAACTAACTAACTAGACATGGACTCTTAACTTTATTTCTCTCCAAACTGTTTCACATTAAACTCAGCCATGTACAAAGTACTGTTCAGTTTTTGTCCCTCGACATTTTCCTACACTGCGTAAAAACTACACTGCAAAAACTCAAAATCTTTCCAAGAATATTTGTCTTATTTCTTGTCAAAATGTCTCATTTCTAGTCAAAACTAATCTCTTTCCACTTAAAATAAGACTCATCACCTAAAAATCAACTTGTTTTTAGATCATTTTCACTTGTTTCAAACTGATTTTCACTTGAAATAAGTAGAAAAATCTGCCAATGAAAGCAGGTTTTTTTGTGCTTGTAATAAGAAAGTAAAACTTGCTCCACTATCAGATTTTTCTACTTATTTCAAGCGAAAATTTGCTTGAAATAAGTAAAAAGTGTCTAAAAATAAGCTACTTTTTAATGTGATGAGTCTTATTTTAAGTAGAATGAGATTGTTTTGACTAGAAATAAGACAAATATTCTTGGTAAGAGTTTGAGTTTTTGCAGTGTACCTAGAGTGTTGTTATCTAAATACATAGATTACATGGTTTTGTTATAAGTTTGTACGGCTTCTAAAAAGAGGTTATAAATTGTTTACATTGAAATCAAACATTTACAACTATGAAATCATTATATTTTTGTTTCGTTATATTAATCTTGCACTTTTCCAGCTTCTGCGTTTATAAGAAACAAACCTGTGGTTCTGGCTCACCTCTGTCTGTGTCCTCAGTTTCCCAGCATGCCTCAGCTGTGGAGACATATGAGGGGGTGGAGTCTGTCCTGCTGCCCTGTGACTTTCCTACGTTTGACCTGGACGAGCCTTCAGTGGTGTGGAGCCGCTCCTACCTCCATCCTTCAACCGTCCACCAGCGTCAGCCGTACGGAGACGAACTCAGAGACCAGAACCAGGACTACAGAGGACGGACGTCCATGAGGACTGACGCTCTGAGGACCGGAGACCTCAGCCTCACTCTGAGGAGACCCACCACCAGAGACAGTGGCAGCTACACCTGCATCCTCAGAGGGAGGGGGGGAGAGGAGAGGCAGAGTCAAGTTACACTGCAGGTCAAAGGTCAGAGGACATGGACTCATCAGAAATGTGTTTTAATGTTTCACATTATTGTTTATAGTGATATTTTAATCTCATGTTGTTGTTTTTGTCGACTACAGAACGTCCTGCAAACTGGATCTACATTGTCAGTGGTGTCGTTGGTCTCCTGCTCTCACTGGCTGCTGCTGTTCTGCTGATTTACAAAAGCTATAAAGCCATGACTAAGAATAGTAGGTTGTGTTTTGTGTGTGTGTCATGAATGTTTGCAAGAAATTAATTCCAGTTAATGTGATGTCAGAGCTGTAGACTGAGGTCAGAGGTCAATTAGAAGTGAACTCTGTTGTGAATTGATCAGAAATGTTTTTGTTTTATTCAAATGTGTATTGTTTTCGACAGTCTTGGTACATGATACATCTAGAACATGAATACATACATGTATGTTACATGGATTCAGATCACAGGAAACATAAACTAAGTGAGAGAGAGAGACAAAAGTAAACATATAAGAGTAGTAATGATGATATCACATAATATTATGATGTCACAGAATCCCAGTGAGGTGAAGGCAGCATGTGAAAATTCTTAATTGGGTAGATTGTACACCTTTATGTGATCTCAGAACCTTCCCCCGCCCCAGACACACACACACACACTTTCATAAGATGCGACCACAGCACATTCTTTCACTTGTGGGACATTTGGTGTCTTCCAGTGTCTTAAAATAATTTGCCTGCCTGTTATTGTGCCCACAGGGATTACAGATAAATCACATTTACAGACATTTGACAGAAGTTTCATCCCCCAATAAGCAGAGCTCTGGACAGTGAAAGTGAACTTTTTTCAATACAATGGAAGAAAGTTCACTTTCCACTTTTACATTTCCAGCGTCATTCTGTACAATCTACATGCAGAAATGTTGTATTAACATTTTATCGTTTATTCATTTTTGAATCTCATTTCGTTTTTTGTGTCGACAGATGATTCTCCGTTTGGCGTGGGAGACGTGGCTCTCCTGTTTTTCCTGGTTTTCCTGGTTTTGTTACCTACTGGTCCTGCTGCTGGTGTTAGCAGTTTCATCCTTATCAAAATGATTAAGGACCCAATGGGTATGTTTTGTATGTTCGTGTGTGTCATCTGGATCATTCATGCTGATGGATGAAGTCATTTCACCGTTGACTGACAACAACACTAACATCTAATCTCATGTTGTTTGTATCAATTACAGATCCTCCTCCAGAGTGGTTCACTGGTCTAATGGGTCTGCTGTTTATCCCCATTCTCCTGATTCTCCTGGGTTATGGGTGCTTTGTCTTTATCAAAATAATCGTTGAAATGGACGACACAGGGGGTATGTGTGTGTGTGTGTGTGTGTGTGTGTGTGTGTGTGTGTAAGAGTAGAATTGGAATCTGTAGTGAATTGATCAAAAATGTTGTTTTAATGTTTTATTGTTTATTAATGTTTCAATCTCATGTTGTTGTTTGTGTCGACTACAGGACGCCGTCGAGTCCGGGTCAAGGTTCTCCGCGTTCTCCTGGTTCTCCTGGTTCTCCTGGTTCTCCTGGTTCTCCTGTCTGCTGCTGCTGTTGTTCTTTCCAGTGTCATTATTTATAAAGGGATTAACACAGAGGGTGTGTAGTGTGTGTGTGTCAGTCTCTCTCTTCACTGTGGACATGAGGACGTCACTGATCCATGTTCCTGTCTCTGTCCTCAGTGTCCTGGCATGGAGACACTGTGGAGGTCTACAATAGGAGGTCTGTCCTGCTGCCCTGTGAGGACTCTCCTTTACCCTTCAACCCCACAGTGACGTGGAGACGCCACGACCTCCGTCCTCCAACCGTCCACCAGAGAAACCAGCTGGGTGACGACCTCAGAGACCAGAACCAGGTTTACAGCAGCAGAACGTCCATGAAGACTGACGCTCTGACCACTGGAGACCTCAGTCTCACTCTGAGGAACCTCCACCTCTCTGACAGCGGAAACTACACCTGCATCATCACAGCGTTTGGAAATAAACGAACAGTGAGAAACATACAGCTGAAGGTCAAAGGTCAGCAACACACACACCAACACCTACAATTACAGGCAGGGTTTCTGCTGGGTCTTAAAAAGTCTAAAAATTGAGAATCAAAATTTTAGGCCTTAAAAAGTCTCACTGTAAATTCATTTAAGTATTGTGTTCAAGTCTTAAATCATTTTAAACAGGTCTTAATTAATAACCTCAAGTGCTCAATAAAATGATCCTCCTTCATCGTGCTTTATTGGATGTATTGACAACTACAAATGTCGTGCTATAGGTCTTAAATTTCATTCATAATGGTCTTAAAAAGTTTTAAATTTGAGTTGGTGAAACCTGCAGAAACCCTGTACAGGATACAGGTCAGAGGTCAAAGGTCAGCTGTGGATACTGGTCTGAGGTCAGATCTGCTTCATCTCATCCACAGAAAAGTTCTCTACCAATGCTGAAGTCCTCGTTCTGTGTGGTCTCCTGGTTCTAGTGGTTGTTCCTCTTGGTGTCGCCTGGTGCCTTAACTTTCATGAAAGGCTGATCACTAAAAAAGGTATGATGTTTTTGTGTGTGTGTGTGTGTGTGTGTGTTGACCATCAGTCTTAGAGAACACCAGACTCTATAAAACTTTATTGTTGTAAAAATCTTCAATTTTTTGTTGAGAGGAGAGACCAGGAACCACTGTCTGGTGAACGAGACGTCCAAAGGAAATCAATGAAAATGGATGTTGACAAACCACTGGAGGCAACGTTACTCAGAAATGTTTGAAGGAAATTAAATTACAGACAGCATCAGATGGCTACTCAAACATGCACCGAGAAGTTTATTTACTTCAAGCAAGCCGACATGTTTGTAAAAGTCGATCTAATTCAAAGTCTCCCGGAGTCTCGCGCGAGCCCGAAGTTGCAGTGCTGGTGTATTCAGGCGCAGTAGGAGCTACCGCTTGTGTCATAAACACAGGAATATCAACTCTTTACTTGCTTCAAGTGTACATTTTTTCCACAGACAGCGTCAGATGGCTACTCAAAGATGCGCCGAGAAGTTTTTTTTACTTGAAGCAAGTAAAGAGTTGATATTCCTGTGTTTATGACACAAACGGTAGCTTTTCCACCTGCTCCTGAACACACCGAGCACGGCAACTGGGTCTCGCGCGAGACTCCGGGAGACTTTGAATTAGATCGACTTTTACAAACATGTCGGCTTGCTTGAAGTAAATAAACTTCTCGGTGCATGTTTGAGTAGCCATCTGATGCTGTCTGTGGAAAAAAAATGCGGCTTTGAGGGCTGGAAACAGCCTAAACAGCGGAACTTACATCCACTCCCATTCATTGCTGCCGTGGCGATGCGCGGACATACGCAACTACCGCAAAACAGGAGCGATTAAACTGAAAATCTTCAGATTCATTCTTTTAGACCTAAAATGATATGAAAATACACCCCTGAGTTGAATTCGCCTGGAATTGTCCTTTAACTGTGATTACTACATGACTGCCACAAATGAGAAATATTGTTTTGGCCTTTATTTGATAGCACACAGTAGAGACAGACAGGAAAGGGGGAGGCAGAGAGAGAGAGGGGGAATGACATGCAGGAAAGGACTGCCCGATGCGGGATTCGAACCGGGGCCGTCTGCGGTGAGGACTGTAGCCTCTACATGGGGCGACCATTTTAACCACTGCGCCACGCACCGTCCCACAAATGAGAAATATTGTTAATTGTCTATATAATTACCACCTGTCAGCAGCTGCTCTTGATGAAAGCAGAGGCCACATTTCCTTTGGGCAGCACAGGAATGTTAGCCAGGCTAGTGCCGCCTACTGGTTCCGGCTAATTTCATTTGCCTCAAACATGTAGTCAGGACACTAGCAATGCGTTTCGGTTTGCTCGGACGGACCAATCAGCGAACAGACGGGTAAGTGAAGGCGATGACGTTGAACTCAAGCGCTCAAGATTAACCTATGAGCTTAACCGGTGTATAGCACACTTGACCACCAAGCAGCAGCGATTAGTTGAAGCAAATGTAAGCAACCGCCTCCCGGAAGCAAACGAATCCCTATGGCTGGTGTTCAGACGCTATATGAAATGTAATGAAATAAGCGGCTGATGCATCAGGCTACAGGAATGTCACAGGTCCACACAAAATTCAAAGCAATAGTGAAAAACACCCTAAGAGATTTGTGGAGCTGATTTGTTTTGTCAGTGCTGTGTTTTCTCATCTGGCACGACAGCTTTAACATTAGCTGGCGCAAATTTCACTTTCATCGTCATTCGTGTTAATGTCAACATCCATTGTCATTCGTTTCCATTGTGTGTTTTTTGTTGTTGTGTTGTTGCTTTTGTATTCATGTTTTCCATTAATGTATTTATCTGAGATGTCACAGCCAGAGAACAGCTGCCAACACATAAAGCTCGTTCAGGATGAACTGCGCCTCGCCTGGAAGGTGGGCGACACCAGGCGGCAGCAGCAGGGGGTGGTGACGGAAAGCTGCAGTCAAATCGGACAGTTTCCAGCCGCCGTCAAAGACTAGGAAGTCACAGAACATCCTGTTAGATCCATCTGTAGGCTACCTGTAGTTTGCAGAACACGTTGGATAGCTGTGGCTGAAGAAAGTGTGTTCTCTACCCTTTGTTCTTTTTGTGTGGCTTGTAAAGCACACAAGTGCATTGCTCAAGTGTTATATAAGTAACCTTTATTATTATTATTATCATCAACCACACAAAAGTTTGTTAACAGATTAAACCTTCATTACACAACATTCATTTAATCTAGCATTAAATGATGAAATTAAATTAATGAAATTAGGATTTTTGACAGCACGTAGTGTTTGTAGTCCCAACTAAAGCCAATCAGCTCTTTGATCAGGCAACAGCCAGGCGTTTCCCATTCCCAGTCGGTTTACCTTTTTTAATGGATGGCACAGTTTAGACAGACAGGAAATGTGAGGCAGAGAGCGAGGGAATGACATGCAGGAAAGGGCTGCCCGATGCGGGATTCGAACCGAGGCCACCTGCAGGACTGTAGCCTCAACATGGGGCAGCTGCTCTACCAAGTGAACTAAACGCCACCCCAGGCCGCCTTCATCTCGTGAGGTTATCGTTGCAGGTGCCTGCATGACGTCAGAGCGAGTCGGGATCAAGTCAGACACGAATCTAACCAGCATGCATTGTGCGCTGGTCACTGGTGATCAATTCTCTGCAGGCCTGACTCATCTCGAACGAGCCTATTTATACATCTGTATATTTTAACTTCCTGTTTCCTGTGGAATTGAATTCTGGGTAAAATGGTGTCCAACAGTGTTGCTGCATTCCAACGGCAGGTTGAGTTTCCCTCGTTCACTCACCCTCAGCCCTTAATACATCACATGGAGGCCACTTGGAGAGCAGAGGGAGGTGGGCTGGGAGGAGTGAAAGACACATTTTCCCTCATTCATTAACGGCCCAGACAATCATGGATCGATCACAAATCAGAGGTGTAGCAGTCAGGGTCATAGTGCCAGAACAACTGGTCCATGGTGAATACGTCCTCTCATAATGTGTATGAATGTTTTTGAATGTTGGGTGGTCAGAGGGGCCGTTTGCAACACAATGGCAGCGCCCCAGGGAAGCTCAGCTGTGGCTACAGGGGTAGGTTACTATACAGTACTGCACATAAACACAGGCACAACTGAGTAGATCTGAATATGAAACATCAGATAAAGTTTTATTTTTTGACAAATAATTTATTATATTATTATATATTTCTACTGTAACGTGTTTGCTTGTTGCCACTGCTAAAGTCTGATTGAATATTTACTGGCCCCTATCATTCATTCTCTTCTTCTTTGGTGTTACAGTAAACAATCAACCAGTGGCAGTGTTCATTACTGCCACCCCATGGATCTATTTTTTCAAATCATTTCCAACACATTCAACTCCTGGTTTGACTTCCTCCATGTGTCCACTGTCCCTCTGGTCTGGTTCTGTCCTTCATGTTCCTCTGCAGCTCTGTGATGCTTCAGTAAAGAGATTAAAACCTGCTGTCTGATGACATCATCATGTGGTTTGTTGTCTCTCAGTCCAACAGGTGAAGGAGGGGGTGAAGTCTGTCCAGCTGCCCTTCAAGACCACAGCTGACCTGTCTGAAGACGTCAAAGTGGAGTGGATGGACAGATACAACAGGAAGGTCCATGTGTATGAGAACGGTCCTAAAGGACAGGACCAGGTTTACAGAGGACGAACAGAGATGAATGAAGACCTGCTGAGTACTGGAGACCTCAGTCTGACCCTGAAACACCCCACATGGAGAGATGGAGGAGGATACACCTGCAGAGTCTACAACAAGGACGGAGACTTACTGAGAGGGACAAAAGTGAAACTCAAGGTCAAAGGTCAGAGTTGTTTGTCTCTGGTTTTGTCTCCTCTGCAGAGAATTCATGTCCAGTGTTGCTGGTAACTCGTTACAAAATTAAGTAGTTATAGTAATATATAACTTGGGCAGTAATGGAGTAATACAAGGTGATACTTAATTTAAAAAAAATATATATATATATATTATTACAGTTACTCCGTCCAGTAATGCATTACAATCAGAAACAGGTTAAATTACTAGAGATTATTAGAGAAGCCAGTTTGCAGCAGCTCTTGACTCCCAGGATGCATTGCTGGCTGCTGTCTCTCTGCCCAAGTTGAAGCTTCACTGGATGAGTAAGAAAACTAGAAGACGACATCAAGTTCCTGCAGCTCCTGGTCAGAGGAGCCTGCAGCCCAGATGTCAGATCCTCATCCAGCTGCTGCCTCCAATGAGCATGACTTTTGTATTTTTGTGCACAGCTCAATGAAAATAAATGCACCCGTGTCCATGGAAACAGAGATAATAGATTATCTTAAATCTGCCTCTGTGATGGAAAGCCTGCACCGCTTTCAGAGAGTTAAAAATAAAAGTAACACTCCAGGTTAACACTGCAACACCATCCAGTGTATCCTGCAGTCGAGAGACTTCTCAGAGGGACTCGTGCTCAAAGGTCAAGACTAAACGTCTTCAACAGTTTGACTGAGAATTAATTCACTATGACAGATTATAGCACAAGTCCATTTTGTGATCCCTTGTCCTCAGTGATTATTTTGGTGGAAGTAACAAAAAATGAATCAGTAACTTATCACTAAAATCATAAAGTAATATCATGGATCTATGAGAAACAGATTACTTTCAAATGCAAGTAATTATATTACATTTTGGAAATAACTTTACAGATTACCTGCTGCTGCTGTCTGATGACATCATCATGTGGTTTGTTGTCTCTCAGTCCAACAGGTGGAGGTGGAGGAGGGGGCGGAGTCTGTCCAGCTGCCCTTCAAGACCACAGCTGGTCTGTCTGAAGACGTCAGAGTGGAGTGGACCGACATAGACGACAGGAAGGTCCATGTGTATGAGAACGGTCCTAAAGAACAGGACCAGGTTTACAGAGGACGAACAGAGATGAATGAAGACCTGCTGAGGACTGGAGACCTCAGTCTGACCCTGAAACACCTCACAAGGAGAGATGATAGATACTATTACTGCACAGTCTACAACAAGGACGGAGACTCAATGAGAGGGACAGCAGTGAAACTCAAGGTCAAAGGTCAGAGTTGTTTGTTTGTCTCCGGTTGTTTGTTTGTCTCTGGTTGTTTGTCTCTGTCTCACTGTCTTCTGTCTCGTCTACAGAGAGAACTCAGGTCAGAGCTGAAACAGTCGACCTAAAGGACAGAAGCAGATGCACTGATCCAACTCCTCTGATGGCTGATCAATCAGTCTGATTGGTCTGTTGATCAGTTTGTGATTATTGAAAGGATCTGACTTTGGACAAGAGAGAAGATGAAGGTGAAGGAGCTGATGGACGATGGATGAAGACAAGAGGACCCTACTGAGTCCTACTGCTCACAGTCTGTTGACTCAGTATTGATGAGTATTGATCAGACTTGATAATGTTAAAGGGAACTATGTCCAGGGGTGCAGCACATAACTGGTACGCAGATACACATGTGCTACAAAATGAGGGAATGATGCGTATCAACATGTGTGTCACCTGATGCCGCTAAAAACATGAAAATAAAAACTGCACTCTCCAGCCGTCTCACCTGCAGCTGAGCCGAGCAGTCAGAGGAGCTCTGCTGTTTCTGTCTGTCCAGTCTGGTGTTTGGCTGCACTTTGTATAAAAAGAGTTAAAGATGCAAAGATCTAACTGCAATCTGAGCACCAATCAGTCAATCCAGAGTGGCGCCAGAGTGGCGCTGCACAGCTGTAGCAGCTCACGTGTGTTTTATAATGTAAAAAATATATATATCATTCTCTCAGTCGCTAAAACAGGATTGGGTTGCCATTCAGCACAAGCCTAGTCACAGACCTTTTTTTTTTTCATTCATTCATTCATGAATAAAAAAACAAGAGTCACATAATAAGAAAAAGTTTCTTTTTTCTTTTTTTAAAGGCCAGATGATAAAAGTGAGTTTTAAGAAGTGATATAAAAGAGGATACTTAGTTTGCCTGTCTGAGATCTCCAGGCAGAGCATTTCACAGCTGAGGGGCCCGGGCAGCAAAGGCCCCGTCCCCTTCAGTGACCAGGTGAGTTTCAGGTCTAAAAGCTGGAGGACATCAAGCTCATAAGACTTTAGCATGTCACAGATGTAAGCAGGAGCTTTAGGCCTTAAAAACCAGCAGTAAAATCTTAAAATCAATTCTAAAACTTACAGGCTACAGACTTATGGTGTGAGTACCAAACTCTATCTCCTGGTTTTCATCTGAGTAGCTCACTAAAAAGTTATGTGCACCCCTGACTATGTCAGTGCAGTCGCTTTTCCACTGTTTTGCTAACCCTCCTCCTGGCCATATGCATTTGTTTTCAACGAAGCCGGTGGGAAATCAATGCATGGAGCGGTGGATAACGTTACTTATCTTACTGTTACAATGTGTATATTTGTGTCTTATCAGTCATAGAGAGTTGTGGAGCTTGTTTGTGTTGCGGTGCTGCAGAGACGAGAGGGTGGACCTTGACCTCACAGTCACAGGTGGATGTTTCCTCCTTGTATTGTTTCCAGAAACCAAATCATGGTCAATGTAATTATGCTCTTTGCAACAAATTTTCAAAATAAAAGCCTTTAATGTCAAAGTGAAAACATGCCAACACTTCATTTAAAACCTCTTAACCCCGACTAATTAATGCTGGACCTGTGGGTTTCATATGGGAGTCAGATACCACTGTCATTTCTGTGTTTTCTCTTTTCTCCTGTCATAATCACTACGACCACTAGATGGCGCCTGTCAACAAAGCTCAGCTATGGGTCATAATAACCTGCTGCACATAAGAACTAAAGGTTTTTTTTTCTCTTTTATTTTACATGGCACTCTTCCTGTGGTGTCACCCTATTTTTCTAGGCCTATTTTAATTTGTCATTTGAATTAATGAATTATATTTTTCTATTCTTATCGGATTGTATCATAGGCTACTGGATTCACTGTCGTTCTCCAGACAATAAACATAGTGAACATTTGAATCTGGGAGGAGAGAGAGAGAGAGAGAGAGAGAGAGAGAGAGAGAGAGAGAGAGAGAGAGAGAGAGAGAGAGAGGCGTGACATCGGGCTGTCTGCTCTTAAAGTCGGGAGGAATGAACGTGTCTCAGTCTCCGGTGAAACGTGAACGGAGGAGAGGCGATGCTCCTGCTCCAGATGTCCTGCGCTCCCTCTTCCTCTCCTCCATCATCCTCTCCTTCATCATCTTCTTCTTCCACTCTCCTGAGCTCCGTCTTTGCGCTTCCTAGGCCTTACGGGGACTGACACGCTCACATCCACATCGGGGGGCGACGGGGGGAGAGACAGAGACAGAGAAAGAAAGACAGAAAGAGAAAGAGAGAGAGCGGGGAGGAATTACACGCAGACCCGAGCCGGTCCCGGACCTCCATTGGCAAACATCAGTGGGTACGGGGCCTGTTTATGTGAATGATCCGTGGGTAGCGGCTCCGTCCTACAGGGAGCAGCCGGCAGGCCCTGCTGTCTGCTGGGCTGGTCCTGTAGGGAGGAGGAGGAGGAGGAGGAGGAGGTGAAAGTCACTTTTTAATGATGAGTGGATGTATTGTGTTGCTTTGTTATCCACTGAATTCATGATGTGAACCGGTTGGTAAGTGATGTGCACTGATTCTGCGCTTACCCCCTCTTTTTTTTTTTTTTTTTATTGTTTACCTCCATGTCACTGCTGTGTGTTTGTGCGTAAAGAGGGTGTGTGCGCGCCGTGATACCTCCAGTGTATGTGTTGACTGCGTGTTGTGTAGCTACAACCCCATCCTGCAGACACTGGTGTTTATTTACAGGAAAACAGGAAGAAATCATAGGCCACATATGGAGTGGATGCTGATTCCTCCTCCACCTCCTCCTCCTTCTCTTCCTCCCTTGTTATTTAATGTGAAACCTGTTTACGGCCAAATCCGATCACGTTACTACATCATCACCACCATCATCCACACAGCATGGCAGCGTGGAAAACGCAATCCGCTGCAATCCGCACAGACAGAGCAGGAATAATAAGAGGCCATGTTTGAATCATCCCGGACACAGATGTGAAGCGTTTCTGGCGCATTAAGATCCTCATGTTCACGTCTCCAAAAGCTTCTAGATGATTCCAGGAGGAGTAGCCTATGAGGAGTCCGTGTTGTGATGTTGTTTATGATCAGCACTGTACTGTACGGTTGTTTGCTGAGTAATGAATCATAGCTGTAGCTTGTTGGGAAATGACACGATGGGCTACTGCGGCCCCCAAAAGTTCATAGAAACCTTCGGTGCATGCATGGTGATAGTGGTGATGTGTGTTGTTGATCATCGTGGTCACTGGCGGTCGCAGATGTGTGGAGCCAACATCTGTAAAACTAGATGACTGATGTTTCCCACCTCTACAATAATGAATATGTGCTGATGATGACGCGGAATATTGAACTTATTTCATCGTCAGCATTTGGAGGGGGCACTTTATCCTTCTGTTTTGCTGGTGTCAGAAACTTAAACAATGATCCTGAGGAGAGATAAGAGAGTGATTTTTAAAATGTTCTCTTTGGGCATAGCTTTAATCATTCATTGATTTCATAGCACCCATAGCTCGTTAACGCTTACACTTTCATATTATTATGATACTGAATACTCATTTCAATACTGCAACATACTAAACCAGCTTATTTACTTCACCCTGCTAGTTAGCAAGTAAATAGTGTTGCTACCTGCTGCCAAAGAAGCCAGCAATAAACGTTAAGATAACCTTGCATTTTTTTGTAACTTAACAACCGTAACCGAGTCCAGTGGCCCTACCAGAGCCACACACACCGAGTTGGTCAGTTAGACAATCGATCAGATCAGGTCAGTCGGTCCGACTTGCTAGCTACTGTAACTAACCAAAAACGTGAAGTAATTAACTTAACGTTATCATTTGTTAGTCTAACACAGTGGTCACCACTAATCTGAACTAATGTTAGCCGCCATTCAAATGTCTCCCCATTAGTTAGACTAACAGTATTTGTTCAATAACAGCAGTTATTTACTGTTCATGTTATACTTAATCATCATTATCTGCTACACTTACCACTGCTTTGCTTTCTTTTTTCTTCAGCCTCTTTCTTTTCTTTTCTTTTCTTCGCGCTCCCAGACAGTTGCTCCTCCTCATTTTCCTTCAGCTTACCTTAACTTAAGTGCTTCATACAGGTTAAAGTTCGATTGGATCATGGGAATAACATGGAGCCCATGTCATTGCAAATCGCCCGTTGTTGTTTACGGGGTAGGGGGATGTGATCATTGTGGGTACCACATTTTAAGACATTTTGAGTGGCGTGTGTTTATGTGCTGTGAGATTGTATATACATTAATCCAATTTGAGCCCCCCTCAGGAGGTTGGTTATTGTTTCTAACCTGTGTTTATTTTTTTCTTTCAGGATAGTTTGCTGCTGTTTTGCCTTTTAGAGTAAATTTGTTGTTGCCTCCAAGAGCATATATAGTGCTGAGTGTTGTGTATAATAAAGCACATAAATTAATGTTTTACCTTTTTTATCTTATGTAAACAGTGTGTACTTGTAAGACAAACAACTGTCTTTGTAACATTAGAGTGCCTTATGCTTTTTTTTTTTTAGAATATTGCTGCTGAGGTGTTAGCTTGCTGTGCTTGTGTGAATGTCTCTGAGGATTAGTGGACACTAGCCCTCCATGTAGCTACAGCCTGCTGCTTGTCATAACTGTTTTGTATATTAATAATACCATCTCTTTTTCTTTTTACCCCATGGCACAGAACCACCACCAGACAGTTGCTGCGTTCGGGTTTCCACCTTTTAAGCATTTTAATTTACTTTACTACAATAACATCTCTATCTAGTAAGTGAACATCTCTCTACATTTAGTAAATGGTGCATAACTTTATATCTTTATTTTAAAATAGTAAATTGACTAACCAATAAAGCAGTGTTTCCCATTAATTAAAGAGACTGTGGCGGCCCGCCACAGTCTCGTTAGGGCCCGCCACAGTCTCTCACAGAAAAAAAAAAGAAAATTGAAAAAAAAAAAAAGATTTTATTATTTTTTTTTTCAAATTTTTTATTTTTTTTTCTCACGTGTGTCTACGTGCGGTGCGCCCGCACGCGAGAGAGGCGGCAGTTTGAGAGGCTGACTGGCAGAGATGAGAGCTGGTGAAACTCTAGCATGGTTATTTAAAACACCATCTCTGATCTCTGCCTGCACATAGATACACAGACACGGGCGCACGCTAAATGCGCTATATCGCGCTAATTGCTCAGCTGCGGCGCTATACCCCCCCCCGTCGGACCAACGACCCATCACCCCCCCCCCTGGTCGCGCCATGGTCTCCTGAAATCCTGTGGGAAACACTGAATAAAGTATAATTGAACTGGAAACTTTGCCTCGTATTTGTGTTTATTTCGTTTCACTTGTATTTTGTATTTTCGTTTCACTTGTATTACTTATCTTACTTTGGTAATGTATGTAGCAGGCATAGGCATTTATGTGTATTTTGAATATAAAAAGTATGTACTATATATGGGGATTGGGGGAATGGGGATTGTGTGTGTGTTTATGTGAGTGTTTGTTGTCTGGCCTACCACACCAACCAGTACAGTGGGAGAGGAATGTGTTCGATGGCCACGGCATCTTCTCGTGATTCAGTCTTTCCTTTTAGCTCCAGATGGGAAGGCTCGCCATCAGCATCACTGAACATTCAAATCCCAGAAGCCAGGACAAGAAAATAACTACAAGAAGGGAACAAAAAAACATATCTGTGTCAGAAGAATAGCATCACAAATCTACCTGTTCAAATTGTAATAAATTGTAATAAATGTTTCCACACAATGACTACTTAATACTCATTAACTCAGTTTCCACCATATGAGAAGTAAAGATTTTTTCAACATATAGCCTGAAGAGCCCAATATATAGCCCAACATTATCTAAAACATAAACACAGTGTTTAAATAAATGAATTAACTTCTCCCTGGCAGCACAGCAGAGAAACACACACACACCAAAGACCACGTGGAAGCTAACAGTTACTAGCTGAAGCTATTAGCAGCAGGATAGCGGTTGCTAACAAACCTTTTCTGCACAGCATTTTACTGCTATCTGGATAAACTCCGAGCAGAATTCAACAAACTATTGTTTAGACCATATCTTGTCAGGTTTTGGTGACTTTTCAACTGTTTACCGTCTCTGTTGAAGTTTTCTCCTGATGTCTCTCCTCACGGACCGGAAGAGGCTCACACACGCTCCGCGGTGGCATGGCAACAGGAAGGCGGGACTTACTATCGCCAGATCGCCTCTGATTGGTCAGAGCGGACCTGCTGTTCTGCTCCGAAAGAGCCACTGTGACATAAAATATACAGTTCAGTGTCAT